>NC_040011.1:17895565-18133065 GCF_000972845.2 Larimichthys crocea | reverse complement strand
AAAATTATTATTTATTTATTTTTGGAATTTTTAATACAATTATTGAAATAATGAAACTGCCATTTAATGGGTTACAATGAAGTTGTTTCAGAGATTTCTAGAAAAAAATGAAAGCAGGAAAAAATATTGATGTATTATTGGAAGTTTTTTTTGTTTGTTTTCTTGTGTACATTTTGGTCAAGGTGTCCAGAGAGTAGTAAATCTGAGAGGGCACAAGGGTTAAAAGACTTCCCCTCTATAACATGTTTATTGGGTTCTATTAATAATTCAGAGAGGCAAAAACTAAGCAAATAATTTTTGGTCTCAAATACTAAAAAAAAAAGTCTGGAATATCTAAAAATGTCAAACAAAACTTCCCTTTGTTACAACAAGCAACGATCCAGTGGAAACATGTCATTTTTTATCTTTCAAGTAAAATACATTCTTTTCTTGGTGTCATGTTGGTGAGCCTCTGCTTTTCCTTTAGGACACAAAGACAACATGAAAAACAGTTTTAGCAGCAAACATTCTCCTTTATTTTCCATTTTGTTATTTCTCTCTGACACATTTGAAAAATAACATTGCACTAAACAGTAATGAATGAAAAAGTTGATTAAATGGAAAACAGAGTTGTGTATGTGAGTTACTGAGAAATAACTAGTATAAGTACCAACAGGCTGACAGTGAAAACAGATGGAATGGTTCTGTGTCATGATGACCAGATGCAGTTTACTTTCCAACCAGAGACTGAATCAGGGACTCTTTCGTCAAAGGTTTTCATTTACACACCTTTGTCACTTTGACCAGAACAAACCGTCTGTGTGTCTGAGGCCGTCTGAAACACAACTGACAGCTCCTCTTAACATGTTCTACACCCATCTCTAGTTTTACATCATTAAACAGATCTGAAAGTGAAAATCATCTACACTGAACCTCATTAACATGACAAGCAGAGATCTTCACAGGTCCACTCAGCTACTAGTACCCAACGCGGAAACGCGGAGTCGGGTCAAGTTAAAGTTATGAGATTTTACAGTAATTTTACAGGGATTATTAGACATGTATTGCTATTAGTTAAGTGGTGAATCATAATGCCAATACCAGTACTGGTGTTCTCTCTCTATGCTTTTAGATCAGGTGTCTTTTCTGGGTAAAAAATGTGTCTATGCATCTTGGGTTTGAGTAGGTTTGGCATGGGTCTGTTTCAAATCAGGTCCAGAATTTTGGACCCATAAGGACAAGCAGTTGACAATGCATAACAAAGTAAAAAAAATTTAAAAAAGAAAGAAAAAAACAAACAAACAAACACAAAAGATGAATAAAGAATAATAAAACAAATAAAAGATAAATAAATGTATTTGCATTTTAAAACAAGAAATTATGACAATATAGCCCAGACTGGCAAAGATCTTGAGAATAATAATAAGTAAAAGGATGCCTGTGTTTCTCCTCACTGTTTGGGACATGATCAATGTCATAAACTGTACTGTATGCACTTTTTTCAAATGTGGAAATCAATATAAATTTAACGTGGCTTTTTTGACACTGACCCTCTCTATTAAATGATAAGCATCTCCCCTCCTGTAGTTATTCTCATGTCACTTTTTCACCAGGCCTCCTTGTGCAGAAAATCATCAGCAGTGCAAAGTGCCATAATTAGTATAATGGAGATCACCTTTTATATCACAGCAGCCATTTTGACATGAAGTAGTCGGGTCAACACAGATGTTTCTAATAACACTCTTTGAGGTTCCATTCCATTTATTGCAGCAGGGACTTTCCAGTGAGCCAACATGCACCACAGCAGCAACTCTGGTTTCACGTCAAACTGGCTGCTGTGAAAAAGGTCTACTGCGGCACACAAGACATGCACCATTAAGACAGAAAAGTGGTTAGGTGATAGAGGATGGAGAGGAGAAATTCACTGAATGTCTGTTGGAAATGGACAGGAAGGAGGAAGAGATGGAAAGAAAGAGAGCCTTTATTAGGCTATCGCCTCCAATGCCAAGGAAAACAATGAGAAATAAGGAAGTCACTCACTCTCTTCATTAGAAATGTGGGCCTTGTTCTATCTATTGCGTAAATTACGCTATGGCAGGCATACAATGTAACACGTGACAGCAGCCTATGAAACATGACACATAAAAATAACAAAAAAACATCCTTGTTGACAGAGGACAGTGAAGCAATAACGGCAGAGCCACACACACACTTAACATTAGATCTTATAGCTTCAGTTCATCAATCACAGCGTTACAGATCCTAAGGATTATTACTTTTGATACCGACTTAACTTTAGCTTCTTCTCAGATCTGTTGTTTTCCAGCCCAGCTCACCCATAATTCAAACACAGCGACTGGGAAGAGTATGGTACAGCTGTAAATCTGTTTAGAACGGACTGTCCTCACAAACTGAATAAGCAGTGAGGTAATCTTTGATCATTTCACGTCTGCGATTAAACTTTCACAGCTTTATGGGAGAACGAAGAAAGGCACTCGTAAAGAGAACCTCACAACATCTGGGCTACAGTTTGCCAGAAGGTATGTGGAAGACTGAATTCAGCTGGAGGAAGGTCTACGGTCTAATGAGACCAAAAACTAAACATTATGTCCATCGAACTAAACATGTTATTTCTATGATGAAAACCTGCTGCAAGAAACCTGTCACCTGGGAGGAAATAAACCCGCATATGAAGCTGCACCACATACAGATCGCAAACCAGTCAGGAATTTGTGGCCAGACTTAAAAATAAAAAACTGTTCACTCCTAATCTCCACGATGCCTGACAAGAACTTGAGCAGTTTTATGAAGAGGAACAGAGAAGAATTACAGTGTCCAGATGTGCAAAACATTACCAAGCATAGTCTATCAAAACTGCAGGGTAAATATCGATTTTCATTTTGACATTAAAGCTTTTTTTTCTGTTCATGAGTGTCAGAAAGCCACATTAAATCTACTTTAATTCAATATTGTAAACATGGAAACTTCTGAGGGAACAATGGTCAGTATTTTCTTTTCTCGTAAAGATAGGAGAGTAGATAGAGATCATATTAGGTTGTTGACATAGTGTATAGTACATACTTAATAAAAAAATATTTATTTTATATTCTTTATATTCTTCTTATTTTTGTGAAATTGCCTGAAACATTTTAGCAACAAAAGAGGACGGAGCACAGACACTTTCAACTTTATGCCAGCAAATGTGGACTATCAGAGTCTTTATGTGTGTACCTCACTTTAAGTAGCACATAGTTTAGGAACTTAATTCATTACACCTTTTTTGGCACAATGTCATCATAACCAGTTGTGGTGATCGGACCTTTTTTACTTAAACAATACATACCACAGTGTAGAAATACTCTGTTAGAAGTTAAGAAGTTAAAATTAATGCATTAAAAATTTGACTTGCAGTAAAAGTACAAAAATATTAGCATCAAAATATATGAAAAGTACAAAAAAGTAAAAGTACTCATTACGTGAAATGGCCCATTTCATCATTTTAATCTTGCAGCTGGTAAAGTTTTACTAACCTCTGAACTTTACCAAGGGATGTGAAGTCTTGTCTGTAGCCATAACAATAGAGTAGAAAATATTAATTGAATATCAGGATCTGCAAAGTAACTTGTAACTAAAGGTGGCAAATAAATGTAGTGGAGTTAAGAGTACAATATTTCCCTCAGGACTGTAGTGAAGCGAAGGAGTTCAAGTATCTCGGGGTCGTGTTCACGAGTGATGGCAAAACGGAGCATGAGATGGAGCATGAGATGGACTGACGGGTTGGTGCAGCATCTGCAGCATCTCAATTTTTCCAGTCCATCCATGTTCCAACCCTCACCTGCAGCCATGTAGTTAGTGACTGAAAGAATTAGACTGCGGATACCAGCAGGACGGGCTCAGCCTTAGAGATAGGGTAAGCTCGGAGTAGAGCCGTTGCTCACTTGTGCCCAAAGGAGCCAGCTGAGGTGGTTCACACATCTGATTAGGATGCCTCCTGGGCACCTTCCATTGGAGGTGTTCCTTGGGATGCCCCAGGAAGAGCTGGAAATCTTTTGTTGGATGGAGAATTAGTGGAGTATAAAGTGGCATGAAATTGAAATACTCAAAAGTATAAGTACCAAAAAACAGACAGTACAGTACTTGAGTACATGTACTGAGTTTCTTTCCACCACTGATCAGAAGATGCATTTTGATTTTGCCCTTTATGTTCACACAAAACCAAATAATGCATCATTTCCCTTTTGAAAAACAGGACGTATCCTCCTCTGCACTTGTCCTTCATCACTCCTACCGCTTGCCGTAGCTCTGTTCCAGCCACTGCCGCACATCCTTCAGATTGTAAAAAAAAGGCCCCTTACCGCCCAGGTAGGCGATCTTTCTCTGCTGCACTATGCACACCCGTTCATTGGACACACCATAAGCGACATTTGCATTGTTGTCCATGCAGTCGGCCACCAGCTGGCACTGCGGCGGCAGGGAAAAGTGCTCAATGAGTTTCTGTGCAGCTCCGAGCCTCTCCTCCAGGCTCTGATGCTTCCGGACGTTAAAAGAGCATTGGCCCATGGGAGGGGCCACCCAGCCATCAGATGGGTGAGCCTCATCAATGTACACCAACAGAAAATCAGCTACATCACTGAAGTCCTCCACCAACTGCCGGAAAGCTGGCAGGTGGCTGATGAATGGGGGTCAGGTGGCTGATCCAAAGTTGACCACCAGAGGGCGATCCAATGACTCAAAATCCAGAAGGCGACACTCATCTCCATTTCGGATCTTGGCACCAGGTGGCACATTAGTCATGTTACTGATATTGCTGGTCCAGGGAAGGCCATCAGGCACCTTCACCAGTTTGGAGTTTGGTGCCTCGCGGCCAAGTTTTACCTAAAAGAGGTAAAAAGAAAAAGAGAAAAAGGGATATATGTTATACACACATGAGGTGTAATGTGAACTTTATCTTGTCTTTGATTGTGCCATATTTTGGTATCACAAAGCCTTTGAGAATGAGATAAAGAGTATATCCAGTAGACTATTCCACTGTACAGATGACAATAACATCTATAAAATGGCACATGAACAATAAACATTACAATTTGTTCAATATTTTATGAATCTGTGATATATTATCAACAAATGTTCTTTCTTCTGCTTTTTGGATCACAGTCTGAGGTGCATTTTTCTGTCATTTGCAATTGTATTGACCGTGTCGAAACAATAACGTGTGTGTGTGTACTTACACGTAGCTCGTGTTTGCATATATTCTAGCCAATTAAACTTCTGACTCATGTCGACACTTATTCTGCATTCATTATTTAAACTGCGATAACAGGTCTCCGAGTGAGGAAAAAAACACATCAACGTCAGCCTTACGTGTCATTCAGAGTCAGAGGAGTCTCTAACACAGTGGTTAAGTCCATAGGGACTTAGCTCGGGAACTGTTCAAGTCCAGAATGGACCACAGCATCCACAATCTCTCCACATCTGCATGTCTATATGCGCTTTGTGTTTGACATAATGAAAGATTAATAAAGTCAATCTTCATTATCTCTTATCTGGTGGTGGCTACATGGTTAGCAGTTGACCACATTAGAAGGATGTGTACACACTCCTAGATTGGAATCTTTCTTTCATTACTGCTGTAACTGCTGTACAGGCTGCGACTTTGATGAGGTCGCTGCAAACTTCATGAAATAATTAGAATGATAAAGGTTTTTAAGTAGACCTCTCTAACAGAGGAGGGTGAGACAGGTCAGACAAGCAGAGCACACACAGCCTGATATGCAAGTCTGATCTGTAGTTCATATGAAAAAGCAAAATAACTCAGTGACACTGATTTAGTGTAACAAAAACACATTTTAAAACATACTTAAACAGTACATCTGTTGCAGGACTTCTGACTTGATTTATGACTGTGTGCAGGATGTGACATAACATCACATAACTTACTGCTGACACAATATATTACACAGCTGCCAAGTGCAACAAGTGACACTAAACTACAAGTGTAACTAGCCGTCAGACATAAGCTATCAAATATTTGTGGAAATGTGTGACACAGGAGTCATAAACGGAGGAACACGAGCTTTACGCACGCACGCACACACAGACAGGCCGACCCCGTCTTTGGACTGAACTTAATGACCTCAGACCTGCCAGATGTGTGAGGAGGGCGGGAAGTATCAGGCCAGCTGCTGCGCGTCACCTGCTCTTCGTTTATTCGAATTATTGTATAAAATGATGACGACACTTAATGCGCATTCAGCTGACATGAAGTGCGTAAATGGGAATCCAGCTACATTCAAAGGAACTCTAGATGATAATGGAGAGCAGGCGGAGCCAGGACGAAGGTTTAACACCCCCCTACTTCCCTGTCTCGCCTTCTCTCTCTCTCTATCTAACTCAAGACAAAATCAAGTTTAATGATTAATGCTTCATTTGATTCACGACAAAGTCGCTGTGGCTCAGGGCGCTGTGTCTGACTGACAGCAGTGACTTTACCTGTTTGTAGGCGTCCAGAAGGAAACTGTTCCAGATGGAGCGCAGCCCCGCTGAGGTCAGCATGCGGCGCCACTCTCCGGATCCGGCAGACCTGGAGCAGCTCAGCAGCGACACGACGCGCTTCACAAGAACCACGGAGTCGTACAGGGCGAGAAATAGACAGTTCGAAAAGAAACCAGGTAGTATCTGGAGTGTGACAAGCAGATCCTCACTCGCCATGCCCATTTTCTCTCTGTGCGTCTACACGAGCGAATTATTCCAAACCGCCCTTCATTACGCGCGACGCTGTGTGGTGGGTCTCATCTGCTCCCCTCATAGTTTCTGCTCTGCCCCGTGGACTGCTCCCGGCATGGTGCAGATATGAGGGAGGTGTATCAGGTGTGCCGCGTGCTCTGTTCCCCTTCAGGTGTTCCGCCGTGTGCGCGCAGACGCGATGCCGCCGGAGCTCGATCTCTCTTTTTAAAAGGACGAACATGGTACTTAATATTAAGCCGCGCGGCTTTTCTTTGTAACACGGTTCTGACGTCAGATCTGGTGCATACCCTCTGTCCCCTCCTCCCTCCTCCTCCCCCCTCGGCTCTGTGCCCGGTGCCTGAATGAAGCTGCACGTTTATTTTTATTTTTTCTTTCTTCTTCTTTGACACGCTGTTGTAATTTTATCGTCCCTGTGGGAGAAAATACAGCCAGTTACAAAGTTATATTTTAATTTAATGAGACAAACTTTAAACTCAGAGGTTGAATCATCTTTATCTTATATTTGTCTGTTTTTGTTGTTCCATGCTTCATTCATAGAGTAAACTCTGATTAAAGTATTAAAGTGTTCATTCAGATAAATCCCTGATTGAATCCACAACCGGGATACCCACATCGCCTCTCTGTCTGAGGTGCAAGGTGTAGTGAAGGACATAATGAAAAAACACAAAGAAGATTGTGCTCATGCTTAAATATAACAGTTCTAAAAACAAAATGTAGGATTGAAGCCTGCAGCCTAAATCAAACCACATGCACGATGCAGTCTATCCACAGTGTCAAAGTCCTTCAGGCCAACAGTATGACTCATGCAGTCGCACTTGAGCATGCAAGACACAAGAAACTGGACAAATGTTGCGTGTTGCAAAATAATCCACACAGAAGTGATTTGTTGTTAAATCTTTTCATTTGTGACAGTAATCCGTTGACAATGAAGGCATGGAATCGTTTATATTTTGGCTCTCGTGTGGCAATGAATCAAATTCAAGAGAATTCTTAAGGGGGCAGTAAAAAAAAGATGAGATGAAAATATGGAATTAATATTTCTCCATGATGAGCATCATTTCTCTGCTTCTGTCACATATATGTGCTGATGAAACTCTTGTTCTTCCTTTGCAGGCTGAAGAGGCTAAACATGGACTCCAGGACTGAAGTTTCTACAG
This sequence comes from Larimichthys crocea, assembly GCF_000972845.2. NCBI lineage: Eukaryota > Metazoa > Chordata > Actinopteri > Sciaenidae > Larimichthys > Larimichthys crocea. Next base: position 18,125,185 of record NC_040011.1, on the reverse strand, counting down.
GTGCACCTGAGAATACCCTGTATCAATGCCTGTAAGGCATTACAGAAGGTGTTGATGGTCCCACAGCACCAGGATCAGGAGTTACTTCAACCCAAAGGCCATAACTCAGCTACTGTTTAATGTTACTACTGCATATACAGTATACATCTCATTCATGACTCTCTTTTTGTTATTTTGTGTGATTTTCTTTTCATACACGTTGTTTGGCACAGTGGTGCAGTGGTTACCACGGTCACCTCACAGCAAGAAGGTTCCTGGTTTAAATCTCGGCTGGGTTTGCGTGTTCTCCTCGTGTCTGCGCGTGTACTCCATCTTCCACAGTCCAAAAGCATGCAGATAACTGGATAATTGGCGACTCTAAATTGTCTGTAGGTGTGAATGTGAGTGTGAATGTTTTTTTTGTCTCTATGTGCCCTGTGATAAGCTGGTAAACTGTCCAGGGTGTTCCCTGCCTATGTCAGCTAGGATAGGTTCCAGCCCCACCGTGACCGTGAAGTGGTTACAGATAACCCTGTACCCAGTTCATCACAGAGCACATAGAGACAAACAACCCTTCACACTCACATTCACACCTACAGACAATTTAGTCACCAATTAACCTGTCGTGCATGTCTTTGGACTGTGGTCACAGTCAGCTTCCTGTTCTTGCATTACCTTATACTATTGTTAGATCCACAGTTATGGTGGGTATGTGGGACAGTGTTGAAGAAAGAATACCCCAGAAACTAAACATACCCCGCACTACAAATTACTTCAAGGGCGACAAAGTGTTGCAAGCTATATTGAATTCATTTACATGCTAACAAGAGTTAGTGTAGCTTCCTGTTGCTTTTCTATTTTATAGTTTACACAGTGTATAGTTTGTGACTTGGTTTAGATCTGTCACAACAGGCTTCATTTGAATGGTTAGTAAAGGAAACTTCTGAAGACTTCAGTACAATTCCCTGTTCATAGCATGTGGCCAACAAGGTAGCTGTGCATGGTATTAACATAGTTTATATTCTTATCAACTATTGTTTAGTTTTCAAGGTTGATTCGGAGAAAAGGCCTTCACATAAACCAGCATTTTCCTGTGGTTCAAGGAATTTCACTTTTTTTGATAAAATAGAAAATGTGTCTCAGTGAGTGCCAGAGACATTCCTTTATATATAGAGTGAGTTATACATACTTAGGCTTGAATTTATCTTGGCTCCTAGACTGCTTTAACGCTATCATGGACTGAACAGCAGAACATTTTTTACAGGTCACTGCTGATAAGACTCCAAGCTGCATCATTTAGGGGTGATATTTAATCCTTCTTGCGTTAGACACTCATGGTAAACAGCTGAACAGATCATGCTTTCTCCACAGTTCTTCCTTTTGTTGTGTCAACTACTGAACTACAGATCATTGTACAATCAGGCTCTTGCTGAATTACTTTATCCATACTCATCAGCTCTCCCTGAGGTCAAATATTCCACATTTGCTGTCTGCTGTTGGAGTAGAAGTCTGCATCAAGGACTTGTAAATCCAAAGCTCTTGTCCAACACGCAACAACGAAAGAGATTTAAAGAGTCAGAAAAAAAAAAAAAAAAACTTGCCTGGAACAGAACAGAACAAGAGTTTAGGCAATAGAGTTTGTTCTTTTGCCAGAGATAACCAGAGTTGGCTCTTGAACCAAACTGAAGAGTGGGCACCCCTTTTCCACACCAACTCGACCCTACGCCCACTCCTAAATAGTGTTTTTTGTTCACAGGATACATGCTATAGTGAATGTTCTCCTTGATTGAAACTGATTTTTACAAATAAAGATCAATCATCAACTTTCATTATGAAATATAATGGAGCAACCTTTGAGCTTCCCTACCAGGGTAGCAGGAAACTGTCAGGCCCAGAACAAAGCGGCAGACTCAGACACGGAATATGCAAGTTTGGAAGAAACTTTTATTGTTTCCGAGCTGCTGATACACAGTCTACAAAAACGACAACAGAAATAGCTACACTGACCAGAACTCTAACTAAAACTCTGCTACTCTCTCTGAAAATCACAAACACTAAACTAGAAAGAAAAACACTTCACCAAAATGGGAAGGAATAAACTAATAAAATTTGTCAAACAAAAACACCCACTCAAAATGAGGAGGAAACAGAACTATCTATATCTATGACATAATCTCATAAACTGTGAAACTTACGAACCAAAGAAACGTGGAACAGGCTTGGAGTCGATGGAAAGGCTTGGGTGCAACAACAGAAAGTACGAAGACACTTCGGCACAGGACAAGGGGAAACACAGACTGTATATACACACATGAGGGAAATGGGGAACAGGTGGAAACAATCAGGGCGGGGAAGACAATCAGACCGGTGACACATGAGGAAGGGCAAGTGACCTGAAACGAGAGGAGAGTTATCTTTCAAAATAAAACAGGAAATGACAAGACATAACAAAAACCAGCATGACAGAAACTTCATCTTGAGTCAAGATTTTCATCTGTGGTTACCTGTTTACTACTTATAACTGCACTAACATGTCCTTGTCTTACTGTAACTTGATTGTTTGCCTTTTTGGAAGTCACTTTGGATAAAAATGTCAGCTAAATGTAAATGTAATGTCAGATGCTATGCAATGCTGGACTAATGTTGTGATACTAAGGGACAGTCAACGTTCAATACAAACTGTGTGGACATTAAGACTCATTTGAAGCTAAAGAAAAGGAAACAACAGTTGTAGGTCGGATGTGCACCAGTGACTTTTACGTGCTACACGCCAGTGTGTGCATCGCTATATAAATGTACTTAATAGACATGCCACGTGTTGCATATGTGAAAAAAAGGAAGAAATTCCACAAACAATAACTTGTGTTACTCGTCAGGTTTATGTAACTTTAAGGAGCACCAATACATTTCATTTGAATTCAGTTTAAAGGACGAGTATAATCACAGTTAAATGTTTTTCCACAAGCTCTTACAATATCTTTAGCGATAAAGAATAGAAAACTTAATGCATAATAATGCACAATAATAAGTCACCTGTCTCTGACTGCCAACCCAACCAAGGTTAGACTGGAGCCAGACATACTGTAGACCTTACGTGGATTATCTTTTAAAATCCACCCCAGTTCTTATGTAACATTATATAATGTTACGTATCCCAACTGCACAGACTTACTCACTGTTACATATTTACCCAGAGGAAGGTTGGGGTGATGAGGTTGGTGGAGTCCAACACACTGTCACATTTATTGATCCCATGTTTTTCAAGCACAAGCTCACACTTTGGTCCTCTCGCCACACAGTTTACTGTCAAGTAGACAAAGACAAAACAACACAACAATACAGCGAATGGCTATTAAGTAAAATGGCTTAGCAAAAACCCTGTGTCTGTATATGATTTTTGTTTTTTTTGAAAATGCAGGGTCATTTACCACTGCGCCTGATTGTTAGTTCATTGGTTATTTCAACCTCAAAAATTAGCATAGAGTTGAAACAACACATCACAGTGTTCAAGGGTAACATCATCTAACATTGCATAATCACACTCTGTCAACAAATCCTTGCTCTTGTAAGGTAAGACCAGTCAGTTGTACCCTGCTTGGACATGTGTAGGAATCAACTAATAATAATGGACTTAAAAAGTCTCCCTCAAAGTACTAATTGGACAACTTTGTAACGGAATTTTCAAAATTATGAACAGATGATGTATTTAAATTTAATTTCCCGATCACGCACTTTAGAGACATTTAGAGAGCTCATTATTTTCAATATTAAGACCATATGTTGAATAAAACTATTGCCTTGTGTCATGGAAGGGACATTTTTCACAACATCTGACCTTAAGGCACACAATGTAAGATTGTAACACTCAGTAAACAGGCCGTATCAGTCTAAAAACAGACATTGGCTGAGTACACATCTGGCACTGGCATGAAGGTTTGTGTTGTGGAACATTCCAGTTAATTCATTCACAGAACATATGGCATACTCAGAAGCTGAGGCATACCTGGAAAGAAAAGCATAATGTAGTAAAAGTGTGCCAACTTTGCCAAAGTAAAATAGTTTTATCTTTGATGAAACATGCTACAGGCAGAATTTAATGACTGTCTAATCTGATGGTGCAAAAACACAACATCTAGTTCTTAAATACTTCTGAGAAAGCTTAGTGGAATCTGAACCTCCTTTGCAGATGTGAAAAATACATTGTCATTTCCTTTAGCTGAGCAGTTAACTTAACTGAGTGTTTCTTGCCATAACATGAATTATTACAGTAGTTGAATAGAGCCATTTACTGTCTGCCAACTCTACCTCTGAACAACCAACTATGTGCAAAATCATTACATATACACTGATCAGCCATAATATTATGTTCACCTGCCAAAATATTGTGTTGGTCACTCTTTTACCAGCAAAACATATCACGGTATCTGGCACCAAGACATAAGCAGCAGATCCTTTAAGTCTTGTAAATTGCGAGGTGTGCCCATGATTCCACAGATGCTTGATGGATTGATCCAATGGTCTAGCCATAAAAGTTTGGCCCTTGTCAAAGTTACTTAAATCCTTACACTTTTGACCGGGCTAGTCCAACACATTTATTTTTCTTTGCTGGAGCAAACTAACAATCTCTTTTGCAGTATGTTCTGGATCATTGTCTTGCTGGAGGGTCCACCTATGACTCATCCTCATCATCCTGGAGGATGGCAACAGATTGGTCTCAAGAATTTCCCGGTACATAGCTCATTAATCTTCCCTTTAATAATTTGCAATCTGCCAGTACCGTGAGAAGAAAAACAGACCCATATACCATGAAGCTTCCACCTCCAAGCTTAACTGTGGGGATAGCATGCATATTGCCATATGCTGACCCACTTCTACCCAAAACATTGTACACTGCATTGTTGCGAAAAGGTTTTTTTTGTCCCCTCCACATGTTGTGTGTCAAACTTCAAATGAGTGCAACCCAAAATGTATAGTGCCAACTAGTGTTACTTTCATTTTTCATTCCATATTACCCACAGGCCCAAAGTACAGATATACTGTACACAGGAACCATAGACACTTTTGAGGGAAGAAAGTCAAGTTCCTATAGACTGAACTATTGCTGGCTCAGTAAACAAACCATTCATGTTGATTCACTCTTTCATGTCCCAGTTCCACCAAAAAGCCCTAAAAGATAAATAATAAAAAGTTGGTCTGCAAGCAACTCCTACAACTGATAGTTGTTGTTTTAGATTTTTCTGTGGCCCGGGTTAGGTGTTTTATCAATATATGATGATACACAACCCTATTTCTTTATTAAACCGGGCCACTTCACAAATGTAACTTCTCTACATAAATATCTGGCTGAGTGACTGTCTCAGGCTTCTCTGCAAGTGGATGATAGTAAAACTGAAGTTCTGGTTTTCACAAGGTTTCTTCTAATATCCTCCAGGACTGCTGGTCATTGACCACTAATAGAAAACCTGCTGCCAAAAACCTTGGTGTCATCTTCGACTACGCGATAAAATTTACAGATTTACAGATTACATGTACAGATTCATTATATTATATTGTGACAAATTAGTGGAAGCATGTTAGATTTTAGGAATACCTTAATGTAACTGTGAATAAAAGATGGATAAATGACAAGAAATATATATTTAAGCACACCAACTTATTAACATTCATCATTAATCATCATTATTTTGTTTGCTATCAGTGGGCAGTCACAACAGGCCATTGCAAAAGATAACCTTGAAAGGACATGTTGACCAGACTTGAAGTCAAATAAATCTCATTCACACAAAATAAATAACTAGAACTTTGCGTCTGATTTCCTGTCTGCCTTGTTACTGCTAGATGTTAGATGTTTGCTGTCTGTCTGTCCTTTCAGACAGGTCAATACTCTTTTCATACACTCTGCCAGTGACCTAGTCAAACAGAGGGGCTCATGAAACTTTCTGTTCCTTTTGTTTGCCCAGAATGGTTTCCACTTTTCAAGAACAATCTGTTTGATGGAGTAAAAGATGTAGGCCATAATTACATTTCTATGAGGTAGGAGTTCACACTTAAAAAGACACCTGATGGCATTATACCTTAGTTCTAAGAAGATTTGATAAGATTTACTCTCAAATAACTCAGCTTCATGTGCCCCACAGTCTCTACCAATTATCATATCCCAATGGAAACTGAAGTCCATAAAGATTCAAGCAGCCTTTCCTCCCTTTTGAGCAAAAGTACTCTATGGAAGTTGAAGGACATGTATTTACGGCCAAACAGATTCTTTTCTGTATTGGTACAAGAGTGAAAGGCACTATGCAGCTGTTGGGAGCTAATGGAGTGTTGTGCTGGCCTGATGAATTTATCTGGCATGTCCACAGCAGTCCTCACTTGAAATTTGCTTTTCAAGTTAGATGTGAAGAACACAACATCAAATCCAGACATTGAGAGGCTCCTATAACAAATAGTGATATAAAGGTATTGTGGGTGGCAAGGAAAAGTAGAACCGACATAACATGTGACCTGTCCAGGACAATGCCTGCCACTGTTTAGACTCTGCACTGTGCAAACACACTTATCAGAAAGCTGAAATCAGAAAGGTGACCTTGAGGTTTCAGCACTTGAGAAAAGACAGCTCCTTGAAACTGGTAGTGTTCAGCAGGTTCCTCATTGGTAAACCTTCCCAACAGACACACTCAATGTGTACTGGCAGTCAGAGAGAATCGGTTAAGTTGCCAGAAGCTTATTCACAGGAGAGATTTTGGCATTTGCAGATGGCTTTAGCAGTAAAGAGACTAGAAACTGGGCAGTTCAAGGAGCACCTCCAAACAAGCAGACCATGTGATCATTTACCAAGGAGTGCTTGACAAAGAAAGGGGACATGGCATTTCATCAGGCGCATTCTATTAAAAAAAAAAAAAAAAAAGGAGCAGATTACTGCCCTTGATTACCTTAAGACTCACATTGATCCCATGTTAGCTTCTCTGCACTGCCTCCCTGTAAAATCAAGAATAGAATTTAAACTCCTTCTCCTCACCCTCAAAGCTCTTCATGGTCAGGGACCATCATATCCTAAAGAGCCCAGACTACCCTATTACCCCACTAGAACGCTGCACTCACAGAATGCTGGGTTATTTGTGGTTCCTATGGTCTCTAGTGGGAGCCACCAAGCTCCTCTACTCCATATACGTATAGCTGCCCACCATGAATGCTCGAGGTTTCTGCCTCCCGAAAAGAAGTTTTTCCTTGCCACCATTGCTAAGTTCTTGCTAAGGATATGGTGAAAAGTGTCCTCAGATAATATGGAATGTGGCACTGATATAATCCAAAGATCTCAAAGTGTGGCCAGCTGGGCAATGCACACACTCACCAACACTGAGAGTTTGAAAAATGATTGCATCACTGACATTAAATGAACAGACACTGTTAAAATGTTTCATAAAGCAAAATTATGTAAAAACCTTTACATAGTTTCAAAGTGCAATCATCTCTGTCATAAATGTGGACAATTGTACACTTACATTTGTTATGATTATGTTAAAAAAATGAATTAAATTGACAAATTTGCAAGTGCACAATATAGCCAGCTAATATTACTTACTGAAGAAGCCCTTGTCAATGACTAAACGTCAGTCCCAGGTTCCGGAGCTTCCTTCCACTGTGACTAAACAATTTGATTTATTCTGCTGGTTGCATTCTATTCCATTGTGACATCACAACTGACGTTAAGTTCCAAAGTTCTATTGACTATAGGCAGCTTTTATGTTGGAGTATTTTGCTTGTTTGATGTATTTTGATCATTAATTATGATGATAAGATGATTGTAATTTGTTCTTGAGTGTCACACCGCGGTGAGGTCAAGTTGGGTTTTTGTCCTGTCTCGTCATTTCCTGTTTTATTTTGATATTTACCTGTCCTCTCGTTTCAGGTCACTTGCCCTTCCTCATGTGTCACCGGTCTGATTGTCTTCCCCGCCCTGATTGTTTCCACCTGTTCCCCATTACCCTGTGTATATATTGTCTGCGTCTCCCTTTGTCCTGTGCCAAAGTGTTTTGTTAACAGATCGATCACCAAAGCCTTGTTTCCTTGCCCGTCCATAGTCATAGCATTGTAGCTTGAGTGTTCTTTTGTTTATTTTCCTCGATTGAGTGATTTTTTTTTTTTTTTTTTTTTTTTTTTTTTTTTCCTTTTTTTTTTTTTTTTTTTTTTTGTTCTTAGTCTAGCCTTTTTTGTTTCTTAGTGTTTAGTGTTGTAGTGTTTTTCAGCCTCCTTCGGGGCGCTTACGTTTTTGCAGCCGGTTGTTTTTCCTCCTTGTGTGTGATTTTGATAACCTTTTCATAAAGTAGTTTAGAGTTTTTCCTCCTTTGGAGTGATTTTTTTTTGTTTGTTTGTGTTTCCTAGTTTAGGCCTGTTTTTTTTATAGCCTGCCATAGCCTCACTCTGTCGAGGGTTTTCTGTTATTTCAATAAACACGCTCATTGACACCTCTGCGCCTGAGTCCTGTTTGAGTCCGGCCTGACATTGAGATTTTATGACTTGTTGTAAGTGCATGCTTGGAACTAGAATCTGCATAGTTAATGCTGTTTGATCAATAGAATCAATGTCATCATTTCTGATTTCAAGCGTAAAATAATCAGTTATGACTTTGACAAAATTTTATCACTTCACATTGTTATATTTTGATGTTTTCTGTGGACCCAGAATGACAGCCACAATTACAGTGGCTGGGAACCCTCAATGCTGCAAATAAAAGAAACTCTGCAAACAAAAAGAAACAGCGCTACAAATATAAGAAACGCTGTAAACAAAAAGAAACGCCGCTGCAAATAAAAAAGAAACGCCGCTGCAAATAAAAGAAACTTCACAATGGAAGTGAATTACCGGGGACTATTTTTGCCGGTGCACCTGTAGTTTCTTATGTGAGCGAAGAAGAAGAAGAAGTACAGAAGCTTGAAAAAAATAAATTAGACACCTGATCTCGTAATTACGAGATAAGGAAAGGTGCCTTATTGGCTACTGCACTTTGGTAAAGTTAGAAAGATATTGGCACTTCCGAGATCAATAACTCTTAATTGAAACGTTGTTAAAACACAAAACGCATATTTTCAACCATAGTAAGACAGACAACGAGCTACAACCTAATGTTCATCACAACAAACCATCCTCGGAGCCACACCAACAACATTAGTGTTTACTAAGACTTTTCATAATTTCTGGGAATTTTTATTAGGAATATTAATCAATAACTTTAATATGATACAGTACTGCGGTAACGCTATCTACACTTTAAAATCTAGTGCCCGACTACATCAGTTTGTACGGTAAAGTACAAACCGGTACGGTACAGTAAAAGAACTTGAAAATCACCCCAGAAGTAGCTGGGAACATGTAGAACAAGAATCAGGTGGAGTTGTCAGAAAACAATTTGATTTGTTTATTTAATGACTTTTCTAAATCTGCATATGTATCTTAGAAAAGAGATTATTATTTGATTTCTGAGTTTCCGAGGTGTCATGAAGGCACCATGAAGACGCTTTACCGTACAAACTGATGTAGTCGGGCACTAGATTTTAAAGTGTAGATAGCGTTACCGCAGTACTGTATCATATTAAAGTTATTGATTAATATTCCTAATAAAAATTCCCAGAAATTATGAAAAGTCTTAGTAAACACTAATGTTGTTGGTGTGGCTCCGAGGATGGTTTGTTGTGATGAACATTAGGTTGTAGCTCGTTGTCTGTCTTACTATGGTTGAAAATATGCGTTTTGTGTTTTAACAACGTTTCAATTAAGAGTTATTGATCTCAGAAGTGCCAATATCTTTCTAACTTTACCGAAGTGCAGTAGCCAATAAGGCACCTTTCCTTATCTCGTAATTACGAGATCAGGTGTCTAATTTATTTTTTTCAAGTGAATGCAATACGCTTCTGTACTTCTTCTTCTTCTTCTTCTTCGCTCACATAAAAAACTACAGGTGCACCGGCAAAAATAGTCCCCGGTAATTCACTTCCGTTGTGAAGTTTCTTTTATTTGCAGCGGCGTTTCTTTTTTATTTGCAGCGGCGTTTCTTTTTGTTTACAGCGTTTCTTATATTTGTAGCGCTGTTTCTTTTTGTTTGCAGAGTTTTTTTTATTTGCAGCATTGAGGGTTCCCGGCCACCGTACACAATGACAACAATAGAAGGATACTGGAACATATGAGAGTCACACGGGTAAATCACTTGAACCTCAAAAGGTACAAAAGATTAAACCATGGCACGTTACCGACTGCAATGAGGTCCAGGTATGAAATAATCTGGCCCAGGCTTTAATTGTGGAAGTAATGCTGGGTGAGAGAAAGATGTACCTTGTTACTCAGCACAGTCACCCATGACCTCTTTCACTCACTCACACACACTTTTTTTTTTTGTCAATCAGACAATAAAAATACTCATACACTAACAACTATGAGGTAATGTAAATTGACACAATAACACGTTAGATCTATTAATCAAACATTCAAGATAAGATAAAAATAACATGAGATAGATGGACTTTATTGATCCCACACCAGAGGAATTCACTTGCAGCAGCTCACAAAGGTGGATAAGAGAAATACTCTATCCCTGCTTTCCAGTCTGTCTTCAGCTGTCCACTCTCACAAGCTGAAAGCCGTCCAAAGTTAGCGAGTCCAAAGTGAGTTCATTCAGCCACGTCTCCACGCTCTCCACACTCCCTCTGTGCACTGAAAGAAATGAATGAGGTCGTTTGTGCACTTTGAATTATTTCTTTATTTTCAGTTTACCCATAAAACATGTCTGTCCAGTTACAGAATGTTTTTCTAATAAAGGTCATATAATTGTATCTCATTGCTATCTGTATAAAATGATAATGAAATGTAATCACAAAGCGAGGGTTTAAATACTTATTACATCCAGTAGAGGGCGATCATGCAATACCAGCTGTTGTACACCATGAAGAAGAAGTGCAGGCTGCACATGTGTAACTGAATCGTCCAAAAAACTGAGGCTTCATTTTTTTGGGCAAGGTGCTGGAGTGCGCTATTAGAATGTACAATTAAACACTCCATAGCTTATCTGGGAAGTTTTAAGCACCAACCAGTCTTTGGTTTGTCATTTTAGGATCCCCATTGCTGTTTTACCTGTGCCATCTTTGAGTTTGTGGTTTTTATTGGACCCAGTTAGGATGTGGACAGGCTTTTAGAGATGTGGTGCCAATGCTGATGATTCAGACAGGGGTTGTCCTGTAGGTGCCCCCTCTCCCTGTCACTGCATGGTGTGATATTTTTTTTTACTCTCCTGGTACTGACTGGGTTGTGTTTATTTTACTTAATAAAACTCCCACCCAATGTGAACTCTGTGCTAATGAATGCAGATCTCTTTTCTATGCATAAGTGTGGTTTATGGTCTTAAAACCTTGTGTGTTCAACACATTACAGTATTTGTCACAGTACTGACAATGCTGCAGTTGATATTATGCATGAGGGTTTTGCACAGTATGAGCTAAAGCTATTTTTTCATTGCCTGATTAAAACTGGTTACATTACTGATAGAGCTCCTGAATGACTATTTAAAATAATAAACTTAAATTGGAACAGTGGAAGGGTATCAAATGTATCTCAACATTTTGTCCTTAATCAAAACAGACAAACCACATCTCTAACCTGTGTCCATCAATAAGGTCAATGAGGAGGTGGTCAGGACTTAAATACCTGTGGCTGGAGCTGGATGACAGGCTGGACTGGACAGCAAACATGGACACTCTACAGGAAAGGCCAGAGCTATCTGTACTTTCTGAGAAGACAGGGGTCCTTCAACATCTGCAAAAAAAAACTGCTACAGATGTTTTAGCAGTCTGTGGTGGCCAGCGTCCTCCTCTATGCTGTGGTCTGCTGGGGAGGAAGCAGCAAGAAGAGGGATGCTGCCCGACTGGACAGACTGGTGAGGAGGGCTGGCTCAGTGGTGACTGTGGCAGAGAGAAGGACCCTGGACAAACTGCTGTCCATGCTGGACAACGCCCAGCACCCTCTGCACCACAGACAGAATGTTAAGGGGCAGGACAGGGTTAATGTCCCTGTCCTGCTCTACAGACACACTCAACAACATCACACTGTACAACACGTCTCAGTTATGGCAGGGAGGACACAACGAATAGACAAATGGACAATCTCAGTCTCTCCTGGACATTTTGTCATTGTCATTTTGGACTCAATATGTACTATCTCTGCTCAATGCTGTGACATTCATACATTTTCTACAGCCTAACTGAAGTAAACATCCACTAAATGAATGGCATCTGATCTCAGAATGTTGACCATATCCTCCAACTATGGTCCAATGAGAGTGAGAGGACATAGATTGCCCCATACTGTTACATTTTTAATGGAATGTTACAATTTTCATAGTGCAAGTTCTTTTTTAAAGGAATATAGACACCTTTTAAATGCAATAGATACAACGTACAAATGATCCTTTGAGAGAGTTTATGTCTAACACTACATAAACCTTTTTTGAAAACCCTATAAAACTGCCTTCTTATAAAAGGTCCTCACCAGAGTTATCCATTATCACAGAGGACAGACAGAAAAAAAAGAGATAAGAAAGACATTTCTTGACCCAGTATGGAAGTGAGTAATAATAATAACCAACTCTAAACCTTGAAGAGAAAAGCTGGAGTACCTTCAATCCAGCCAGAAGGAGCTGGAGTTGAGCGCCACCTGGCTTTATATACTGTTAACTACCTCACCAACAGACCACAGTATGTGAGGCTTCATGACTGTGTCTGATGTGGTGATTCGTGGCCCCTGTGTACGGTGCTCACTCTTTCTCTTCAGACAACGCTGACAGCTGTCACCTCCAGAAGTTCTCTGATCATACAGCCATTGTTGGACGTGTATCAGAAGAAAACGGGCAGGAGTACAGGGGGGGTCATCACAGACTTCATCGACTGGTGCCACCTCCACATCAACACCAGCAGGATGAAGGAGATGCATTTATTTCTTTTATTTTTTTTCATGTATTTCAATCAGGAAGCATCTTTTGTGCTTGCACCACACCTTTTACAGCTGCATGATCGTGGTTTTGATTTTCATTTAAATGTTTTTAATGTCTTAATTGACATTTAAAATTTTTGGTCCTATCTTTATTTGATATCTTGTCTTTCTGTAATTTATAGGTCCCGGGAGCACACGTTTTTCACTGTTTGCACACATGACAGAAAAATAAGAGAGTTTTCCTATACTCCTGATCATTAACGATACTGCAGAGTTGCGTAGTGGCCATCACTAAGAAATATTTCTGCCATATATATTGAAAGTAGAAAAAAAATGTGCAGTGACATTACAGTCACATTACATTACCAAGTACTAAACTAAATGCAGTGATAATCTAACCTGTTCCAGCTGAGTGCTTCGTCTCATCCAGTGTGGAGGTTCCATCTACTGAACCCTCAGCACAGCTAAGTTTCATGTCTAATTACAGTTATCAATGAGAGAAAAATCACAACAGACGGTACCATGTGTTGTGGAGAAATTGCTGAAGTCAAAGGTCAATGATGAGGTCAGGAGGGAAAAAAGTGTTCATGAGCCTCTGATGTCTTATGCTGTATTATTTATTGACACTTGGCCAAGGAGAATTAGAGACACTCTCAAAGTACATCAGAAGTGTCTGAGTCGGTCTCGCATTCTGCCCAACTCATCCTGGTGGATTGACTTTAAACCCCAAGATAACACCACAAAAACTATATGCCCAGAATTAGTCAAAGAGAATGTCTTTACTCATAGAGGTGTTATTGTCAGCATATTCTAGTCTGGAGACACAGATGTCTGTTTATGCAGATTGGAACGTCAACGGCAAGTTATATATTATGTCTATGAAGGCAGCAATAGGTCTCTTTGACCCTATCTCAGTGAGTCTATCTCAACCCACAGTGTTGAGATAGACTGGCAGCTACTGTTCTCATACGAAGCCAAACAATTAATACTGCCGAGGACCTCAAGGCCCACACATGACCTCATGTAACATAAGGATAGAAAATTCCATAACACCATGCATGGACTAATATATTAAAATTTGTGTCAGTTCCATACTGAACCGTAAAATGATGTGTTTATTTTACATATTGATCAGTTGGCTTTTAATGGTTCTCATGTAAATCATTGTTTAGAGCTCAAGTTCATATTTTCTTTACAGAAAACAATATGGAGAGGCTCCGTACTATTGTGGCCTCCTGTCCCTCTGCTGAGCCTCAAAGAAGCTCTGCGACCATACCACCTAACATGCCATGCTTCCACACAATAAAATCAAACCTTATATCAAACTTAATTCAGGATATCTTTAGTTGAATGTATAGTACTATATGAGTTATTCACCTGAAAATAATAATAGTTTTAGAGCAGAGAATGTCTACCTGAGGAGAGGTTCTGTGGGGACTGTGATGTACTGCATCACAAAGAACATCCTCTCCACAACAGGGAAGCTGTGATTGATGTTTTGTTTTAAAGCCATTCCTCCAACCACATGCATCATGAGAGGGGAGGGTGGATATTACACCCATGAGCAAATCATAAAAGCCTTAATTTTGCTGTTTACGTGTCTGCAGCCAGGTAAAGATAAAGTGTTTTTCTTTCTTTTTGCCAGCTGTGAAGGTGCAAAGCTGCTCGTGTGAAGGCACAACCTTTACTGTTACCAGGCAAACCAGTGATTTTAATCACTATCAATGGTAAAAATTATTTACTGTTTATATTTCTGTTGTAGATTTGATCTTTGTTGACATTATTGTACTGTGGCATTGTGTCTACAGTTGCAGTAGTGTTGAACCCATGGTATAGCACATGGTATTGTTATTAACCTCGAAACATAAACGTCATTTTTGGCATTTGGCGTTGTGCACCTGGAATGTTTGGAGGTCAGAATATTGAGATTCCAGCTGGAATGCAGTGTGACTCTAGTAAAATGTGTAATAATTATATTATTTATTTGTTTTTTTTTTGCTTCAAGGGCATTTCGACTTGCATCAGCCACTATATGTCTGTGAATCGTGTCAGCAGCAGTGGACCCCTGATTTAAAGGTCCTCCTTAGGAGTGGATTGGCCAGCGACTGTCAACACATCCACACTGTTAGGCCTCCTTAGCTCCTTTCAGGAACTCAAGGTCATCTCTCCGGGTATCTCCAGACAGGCTTTTGAAAAGCAAGTGTGGAGGAAGAGTAAGTGTAATTGTTTTTCATGTTACTAAATTTCTTCTCCATAAGCAGACAAAATCACAAAAAAACTGTTTAATTCTATGTCCTCCAGTCTGGACATATCAGCGGTGATGCACTGCAGCGTAGCTTCTTTGAGTATTCATATGCTTCATTTGAGGAAGACCAGCTCTGCTGTGGTGAACCTTTTATGTGCACAGCCTGCACACCAGAAATGTTGGCTGTTGTAGCAGATGGGAACAAAAAGCTATATTGCTTTGTTCCAGTGATTTTATTGATTTATCTGTGTACTTACATATTTCATGGATTGATTTTCTGAACCAGAACCGGAGGAGAAGACTTGAGTGTTTGGAAGAAAAGAAGACAGAAGAACAAGACGACAGAGTTTTTGAGACGGAAATGAAGCGGCCATGGGATGTCCATCAAGCCCTTAGGCTGTTTTTTGCAGAGGACGACGACGAAGTTGACATTATTTCATCTTCATCGCCTGAAGAGGAGGAGGAGGAGAGCAGCGATGAAGCTGATGAGGTGTCGCCAGTGATGAGAGGTAAGTCAAACTAATCATGAATATTTGTAGCTTTTGTTTTGTTTACTGCTGTATTCTAAACGTTATAAAACTGTCTGATATGTATATAACGTGATATATATTTAGGTAGGTTTATGGGTACAGAAGAGCAGGGCTGAACTGATAAATACAGAGATGGGTAAATGTTGGGCATTGTGTTTTCCCCTTTATCTGAACTCTCATACTCATTTCAAGGAGATGGATATACTGATTTTGTTAGTGTTTATTTTGTGTTTTATTTTAAGTTATCCATGTTTATTTCTAGTTGTATGTATTTATTTATTACTTGTAAGGTTTTCTTTTGTAAACTGAGTATTCACATTGTTGTAGGGAGCCAGAGAATTACAATTTTTCCACAGTGACCCAGAAGAGGACAAAAAAAATGATGAGAAGAAGGGAACACCAGAGTACGACAAGCTGTTCAGGTTTAAGCCCCTCATCGATGACATCTTCAGTGCCTGCCAGGCACATTATCACCCAAGAAGGGAATTGGCTGTGGATGAGAGAATCGTGGCCACCAAGGCATGACCCAGTACATGAAGGACAAACCAACCAGGTGGGGGAGCAAATTATTTGTGTTGGCTGACTCAAGCAATGGCTACACAGTAAATTTCGACATTTACACAGGACATTTACACACATACACATAGTGCATGGGCTGTCATATGATGCTGTGATGCACCTGATCCAGCCATCATACCTCAGCACCATTTACATAGACAACTTTTACACAAGCCCCCAGTCTTTCCATGACTTGGCCAACTTGAAGTGCTCAGCCTGTGGAACGTACAGGGAGGACAAGAAAGGATGTCCAAAAGGGAAAGAAAATGCTCTCAACAAAAAATCAGAGAGGGGCGCTGTGAGACCCTAGTCAACGCCTACAACTGGAACATGGGTGGTGTTGACCTGTCCAACCAGTTGCTGCAGTACTACTCCAGTGGACAGGATGGCCGTGTCCACCAAGAGAAGTGCGGACCACATCCCTGTTCCCATTGCCATGGTAACAGATGCCAGCCTCACAAGGCCGCAGGAGTTGCCTACGTTGCCACCAGGTGGACAAAAAAGAAATCTCAGTGCTAATCTTTCAAACTGCTTTGCGCAGTGGCACAGATAAAAAAAAACCCAAAAAACCCCATTGTATATAGTTTGAAATATATGTATATAGTTTGATTACACCTCAATTTGTATATAATAATTAAAATTAAAATTTTACCTCTTATATTACATTTTCACTATTTGAGACTTTGAGGGCTGGTGTAGCTCTCTGTATAATTTTTAAGACTTGCAGGTGACAAGGTGAAAAACGCCTATAAATATACATGCTTTGGTAAATATTTGTATAATGTATTACTTTATTTCAATTTTACATTTATTTGTTCACATTTGCAACCTATGTTTACTTTCTCAAGTTCCAAAACAGTTCACTGAGGATGTTTTTTATTGTAATAAATAGTATTTTTTTTTCTTTCTGTGTATTTTTGGGCCCAATGTGTATGGAGCTAGATTAGGGTCAAAAGTTTTGTACTTGAAAACATAAAATCTGAAAACTGAAATTTCAGGTTTTGATCTTGAATTTTGAAAAATCCAACAACGTATTAAAAAAAAAAAAAGTTTTTTGTGGATGGGTTTTTTCAGGTTAAATACAATTCTAATCAACTCTGGTAATTCTTTTCAAAAAATTATTTGTTTTCATTTTTCACTGTCATATATTTCTTTTAGTTGCCAGTTTTATCTTTTCAGATTCAGATCTTATTTTTTACAGTTAAAAAAATCAGTTTCAGATCTGTCTTTATCAGTTTAAGATCTTTCTTTTTCAGTTTCAGACTTTTGACCCACAGCTAGCGTGGGGGGCGTTTTAGATCCTACATTCCCTGAAGGCAAAGTGATAGGGGAAGGTCTCTAGCTTTTTGGTTGAGCTGTCTGTCATGATTCCACATCCCTCTCAGTTGATGCCACGCCCCCCACGCTAGATCTGGGTCAAAAGTCTGAAACTGAAAAAGACAGATCTGAAACTGAAAAAGAAAGATCAAAGATCTGAATCTGAAAAAGAAAGATCAAAGATCAAAGATCTGAAACTGAAAAAGAAAGATCAAAGATCTGAAACTGAAAAAGACAGATCTGAAACTGAAAAAGACAGATCTGAAACTGAAAAAGAAAGATCTGAAACTGAAAAAGAGAGATCAAAGATCTGAAACTGAAAAAGACAGATCTGAAACTGAATTTTTTTTTCTGAATAAATAATAAATAAATAAAATAAAATAATTCATTTATTCAAAAGAATTACCAGAGTTGATTAGAATTGTATTTAACCTGAAAAAAAATGTGTACACTTATTTTTATTTTAAATACATTGCTATATTTTTCAAAATTCAAGATCAAAACTTAAAATGTATGTTTTCAAGTACAAAACCAGATGTTGCTTGTAAAAAATTGGTCAGGATGGATGGATTGAGGTGGGCCCTCTTCAACTGTACAGTTGAAGAGGAAAGTACAGATGCTGGTGTGCCTTTTTGTCAAGGGAGGAGGTGTGCAGGTCCCAGGACAGGTTGTCAGCCACATGAAGCCCCAGGAACCTGGTGTTGTACCATCTCCACAGCAGTTCTATTGATGTGGATCGGGGCGTGCACGTGCTGATTTCATAGCATACTATATATACATACTATACGTCATGCAGTTACAACAGCTGTACGTTTGGGGGGCAGTATTGCCCAAAACAAGCACTGACTAGGAAGAAAAAAATCACAAGGAAGAAGAAAACCCGGATCATCGATTGGCTGATCTTTGGTTTGGTAGATAGTCCGTTTGCTTTCCCACTGTAAGCTTGCAAGTGGGCCGAGATCCAAGTTTTCAGGCGGACCAGAATTCGGATGAGCTTTCACACCTGCCCAAATGAACCAGACTATTCAAGGAAACGAACTCTGGTCTGGACCAAACAGTGCAGGTGTGAAAGCACCCTTAAACTCAGTTTAGATGACTAACTGGATCTGGATCAAATGGTGATTTTCTGACCCTATCCCTTGTATGCACTGTTGGATAGCACAACAATAATATCCCTAAAGTTGTCCATGTGACACTGTTTACTACTTGTTTTGATTTACCCTGTGATGTGTTGATATGCATATTTTTGGAAAGGAGGTCAGTAATGTTTGTGCGTGTGTGTGTTGGCTCAGCCTTAAAGGTCAAATACATGCATGTGTGCCAAGTGCTTCAGAGTATTTCTATGAGCATAACGTCCAGAAAAGGTCAGGTCATGTTTTCCTCAGTCAGACAGATGGACAGACACTTGTGGCGTTGTGTAACGATTCCTTAAAATGACCACAAGATCCATGAATCTTTGCTATAGATTAGTTTTTTAACATCAGCTGTTGATGTGGTGGTCATGTCATCGATTGCATTTGACATGGGACTGTGTTTGAAGTCGACGATAGCCTAAATAAGTGTTACTTAATCAGGAAAAAAACCTCTGTTGGGTCTTCATCCAAGAAAACAACATCCAGAGTGTTGGGGATCGTACGTCTTCTGAGATATTCAGTCATCTTGAAAAATTACAATGTAATTACAATGTACAACGTTTGTACATGACAACATTTCTCATTATCACCTCACCTCACATACATAATGTCAACTGTGATTCACAGAGTACCATAACAAAACACGATAGTCATACACCAGCGGGTGTATGCAGGTTTTTCAATTCATTTGAGTCGATAATAATAATCAGTAAATAGTTATTTCTGCTGTTAATTTGTAAATAATTCAATGGAGAATTGTATATATATATATATATATTGTTTTCATCATTGAACCAGTTCGCTGTGAGCATCTTGAGCTCTTCCTGAACGTCTACATATGTATTTTGTGTTGCTAAAGGGAAGAAAACTGACCTTTAGAGCGATTCAAAGAAACAGTTATTATCTCTGCTTTCCTCCAGAAATCTTTTAAAAATTGTTTTTAATCTTTTTTATCACGGGTTTTACTGGCACATTCATTCATATTCATTTTTTTTTACGAACGCTACCTCATTAAAAGTTCAGTGTAGATATTGTTCAATAAATCCGGTTAATGTGCAACGTGTCGAGTAATATCTATTACTCTATTTTACGAACACAAATGGCAAGTAGAGGCAAATAGAGTAAACAAACTCACCAAAGCACCATCACGCTCGTTGTTGGACATGGCTGGTCTGTCCTACTGCCAGACTGGTGTCGATGTCACATGACCAATGGAGCGTAACTTCATTGGCTGGACGCTGGATGAATTAAAACAGGGATTGATTGCTTCTGCCTGGTTACCCAGATGTTTACACTGCTTTTTTTTTTTTACACTTAATTCTTTACATGAATTTTGCAAAAACTGAATATAATATATAGGCATTGATTTTTTTTTTACACTGAATTTATTTTAACATAAAAGAAAATCAGAGGCAAAAAAGACTAAGAATTAACTAAAAATTCAATGTTTTTTAAAATTCAAAGTTTGATTTTAATGCTGAAAAAGTTCAGTATTAGAAATGAATATTCAAACTCAGATGGCATAGAAATACTTCCATAACTGCAGCAAAGTGCCATCCACTTTAAAAATGAATGAAATGACTCAAAAAAAGATTTGTTCAATTTACTGTCCTAGAGTAAGAGATCTGAGTCAGTAAAAAGACTCAAACTTCCCAACACTAAGGTATACTTGGTCTTTGGTGGGATCAATGTCTTCACAGATTGACCAACTCTAGTTACCCAAGATTTAACTCTCCTCCAAAGAACACTATTAAAAGTGAATTATTATTATATTACTGTAAAAAGGCAATAAGTTTTGAGGTAAATGTAGACTTGACAGGAAACTGACATCAGTAAAACAGATACACATCATACTGCATTGGGGAAGAAGGTAATAGAAACTCAGCTGCACATTGCCCTTAGAATATCCCTGTGAATGCACTGGGAGGTAACAAGATATCTCAAGACATTCCACTAAAAATTGACACCACCAAAGTAATCATTCAGCATCACAAAATGCATACACAGGGCAGAATAGATTGATTGTTCAAGGCAATGAAGGAACATGATGGTTTTTAGCAGTTTTTGGACAATAATGGCACAAATAAGATATATTTGATGTTTCATATATACACACACACAGAGTAGTTAATTATTGTTACGATACTTTAATTTTTGCATTTGGTCTTTTTGTTATGTGCAACACTGTAATGTAGCAAACTGATTATTTACATAGCCTACAGGTCCAGAATGAGACTAAACAGGGTGTAATAGCCTTGTTGACATAGTTTTACTTCTGATTGAGCTATGGCTAGCACTTCCCCTCTACTCAAGTCAAAGTTAGATGAGCTAAGGCTGGACACACAAGAGATGAACGTCGTTATATCTCCAGAAGTAATGCGATTCCTTTAGCATCACGACAGTGTGATGTTATTCTATGTTAACAGTCACTCTCCCTGCTGTGATTTTCAGTGGGTGTTTAGAACATGTCGTAGAGAAGTAGGGTCTCAGAGTTCCGCTCCACTGCTTTTTAAAACGATAGATCAGGCCGTTGTCATTGGCATCAGAAAAAGTCAGACACCCTCTCTCCCAGTCTAGCTGAACTCTGACTTTGGATGGCTTTCTTCTCAGTCTGAGCGGGGCACTGTGGCCGGGAGATGCCCAGAATTCACCAGAGGAGAGGGACACAGTCCATAAGCTACCACCAAGGTCTATGTCTGAGTCTAAGGCAGGACCGGGGTTTAAACCAGAGTTGGACCAGTCCTTTCTATGGACCGACTCACTGGCCACACCGAGAGACCAGTGACTGTTATCTCCCACCTCCACCTCCCAGCTGTGCCTCCCTGAACTGAAGCCCTCTGAGCCCAGGATGCTCTGTGGGCTCACAAACCTCTCTGGATTGTCTGGAAGAGTTTGCTCCTCGCACACAAACACACTGGACAGGTCAGGAGTCACGCCTAAACACACCGAGCCTGTGTTAGGGTCCATGGTCACTGGGACTGTGGAACATAAGGATATCAGGGAGATACAAAGAAACAGAAACAGGAATCAATTCTAAAAGGAAACCAAGCAAACATACACAAGTGTGTTTGGGTGACTCTAGGCATGATCAACAGTCTGTGAGCATAGCAGCATCAGAGGAAAAATGTACCATTGGTCCACCATGTGTGCAGGTCAACAGGACATTTAAAAACCAGAATATTAAGCTTATCAAATAGTTTGTGAATAATGCATTTCAGTTGAACACCAACAACACTGGAGAATAAGACACAATTGTTTTCACCTTTTCTCATTGGTTGTGCAAATGAAAACTCCTTGAAGAACAAGGTCAATGTTAGAACTGATTGAGCTTTGACCCCAGAGCCAAGGCTTACAATCTGTGAATATGGGTTTAGCATCTTTACTTTCACCATAAAAACATGGGATCAAATCAGCTCTGCTAGTGATCATGTGTAAAATGGAAAATGGATAAATGAAAATACATCAGTGGCAATGGTTTTCCATGCATATTTGCAAGATAGCAATGTCTCCCTCGTACTTGAATGTCCTTCTACAGTCATTTGTTACCTCTTGACCGCTGCGCTCTACTAATGAACAACGTCTGGCTCTCCCACCAATTCGCTCAGGGCAATCTAAACTTTTCTTGTCTGTTGTTCCCTGGTTGGTGGAATGTACCACCAGTTCCTACCAGATCAGGGTGTCTCTCTACCTTTAAAAACCTCCTGAAGATCCAGCTCTTCAGAGGGGATACCAACAACAACTGGACATGATAAATTTACCCCCCTTTACAACTGTCACTCAATTCTATGAGAATAGTACCTATTTATGCACTAACATGTCCTAAATGATGACTAAATGTAAATGTAACGATGTTTAACGATGCACTGTTTTATTTCCTTGGATCAATGCAAGTTATCTCTCTGGTGAGTTATGCCTAACTTTGCTTTGACTGTGAATTTGACAGTAAATCAGTTTAAGTCAAGAGATCTCAGTGGTCCAATTATTTTGTGTTCTGTGTGGAGTAAAGCTTTGCTCACAGTACTGGATAATCCTCAGCATCTTGTCCCAGACGTGGTGCTGCACACAGCTCTGGTGTTTGGCCACATCAAGCAGAGCTCCTGATTCTTCTTCAGGCTCCTCTACTCTGCACTGAGCCCTGGAACAAACAGCAGGGACTGAAGATGGTCCACTACAACATCTGTGTGGCATAAACTGAATAATCCGCATGTACATTCCCTTCATCGTGAAGTAAAGTCAGTGGTTAGGAGCTGGACTGATTTGTAAACTGCTATGCAATTCTTCATAAAGGTTAATAAAAGCTAGTAAAATCATCATATACTGACTCAAATGTTTTGAGCTCACCTTTCAGAGGCCTTCTTGTAGTTCTGTGGGACAGAGGAAAGACAGATACATATTCACACTCTTCTCATAGAGCAGAGTGGGTTTAAAGCAGGGACTGGAATACAAAACTGGTTCTGGTTTGCGGGGATGAGAATTACCTTCAGAAAGAGGAAGTCATCAAAGCCCATGGCTTCTTCTGTCTCTCTGATACTGCTGGTGAGCTCTCGTATGTCATTGTTGAGTCTGTCAATCTTTTCTTTCATCCTCTCACCCTTCTCCTCCTCTTCCTGTTTCAGCTGTGACATCAGAGTGGCCTCTTCATCACGGAGGTACACGTGCATCTTCTCAAACTCCTCCCTCAAGACCTGTGCTGTTTGTACTGATTGGCTCTGGCAACACGGTTATGAGACATCATATGAGAAGATTTCTTTAACATAAGCTTTTTATATTTTAAAGCCATGCTTTATTTTACTCGCATTGATGTATTTAAAGCCTCAAGAACAACATTTAGAACACCATACTATGTTGCTGCTATCAATGTGTGTGTTGCAGAGTCATCACAGCGCTGCTGCACAGAGTCAGAAAAGTTTGGATATGGATAAATATAAAGGCATACATTTCTTGTCACTGCATGACACCGTCAGTTCTTAGGCTGCACACATTGCTCGGCGCCTGTACATTGGGGTTCACCCCGGTGGACGAGAAGGTAGCCTCCCTTCGCTATGGGTCCTGACTGTCGTCTGTGCGTATGCACCAAATGGCAGCTCAGAGTACCCACCCTTTCTGGAGTCTTTGGAGGGAGTGTTGGAGAGCGCCCCCTCTGGGGACTCCCTCGTCCTCCTGGGGGACTTCAATGCTCACATGGGCAGCGACAGTGAGACCTGGAGGGGCGTGATTGGGAGGAACGGCCCCCCTGATCTGAACCTGAGTGGTGTTCTGTTATTGGACTTCTGTGCTCGTCATGGACTGTCCATAACAAACACCATGTTCAGGCATAAGGGTGTCCATATGTGCGGCCCCCGTTCGGATGCCGTCAAGCTGAAGAAGGAGTCCTACAGAACCTTTTTGGCCTGCGGGACTCCTGAAGCAGCTGATGGGTATCGACGTGCCAAGCGGAGTGCGGCCTCGGTGGTTGCGGAGGCAAAAACTCGGGCGTGGGAGGAGTTCGGTGAGGCCATGGAGAACGACTTTCGAACGGCTTCGAGGAGGTTCTGGACCACCATCCGCCGGCTCAGGCGGGGGAAGCAGTGCACTGTCAACACTGTGTTCAGTGGGGACGGGGTGCTGCTGACCTCGACTGGGGACGTCTTGGGTCGGTGGAGGGAATACTTCAAAGACCTCCTCAATCCCACCAGCACGTCTTCCCTTGAGGAGGCAGAGCCAGGGGACCCCGTGGCGGTCTCGCCCATCTCTAGGGCTGAGGTTGCTGAGGTAGTCAAAAAGCTCCTCGGTGGCAAGGCCCCAGGGATGGATGAGGTCCGCCCGGAGTTCCTTAAGGCCCTGGATGTTGTGGGGCTGTCTTGGTTGACACGTCTCTGCAACATCGCGTGGACATCGGGGGCAGTGCCCCTGGATTGGCAGGCCGGGGTGGTGGTTCCCCTCTTCAAAAAGGGGGACCGGAGGATGTGCTCCAACTATCGGGGGTCCTAGGGAGGAGGGTCCGCAAGATTGTCGAACCTCGGATCCAGGAGGAGCAATGTGGTTTTCGTCCTGGTCGTGGAACTGTGGACCAGCTCTATACCCTTAGCGCGGTCCTGGAGGGTGCATGGGAGTTTGCCCAACCAGTCTACATGTGCTTTGTGGACCTGGAGAAGGCGTTCGACCATGTCCCTCGGGGAGTCCTGTGGGGGGTGCTCCGAGAGTATGGGGTTCCGGACCCACCCTATCTGGTCCCTATACCCTCGGTGCCAGAGCTTGGTCCGCATTGCCGGAAGTAAGTTGGACCTGTTTCCCGTGGGAGTTGGACTCCGCCAATGCTGCCCTTTGTCACCGGTTCTGTTCATAACCTTTATGGACAGGATTTCTAGGCGCAGCCAGGGCGTTCAGGGGCTGCGGTTCGGTGGCCTCAGGATTGGGTCTCTGCTTTTTGTGAATGATCTAGTCCTGTTGGCTTCATCGGAACGTGACCTTCAGCTCTCTCTGGAGTGGTTTGCAGCCGAGTGTGAAGAGGCTGGGATGAGAATCAGCACCTCCAAATCCGAGACCATGGTGCTCAGCCGGAAAAGGGTGGAGTGTAGCCTCCGGGTCGGGGATGAGATCCTGCCTCAAGTGGAGGAGTTCAAGTATCTCGGGGTCTTGTTCACGAGTGAGGGAAGAATGGAACGGGAGATCGACCGGCGGATCGGTGTGGCTTCTGCAGTGATGCGGACCCTGCACCGGTCCGTCGTGGTGAAGAAGGAGCTGTGCCGAAAGGCGAAGTTCTCGATTTACCAGTCGATCTACGTTCCTACCCTCACCTATGGTCACGAGCTTTGGGTAGTGACCGAAAGAATGAGATCGCGAATACAAGCGGCCGAAATGAGCTTCCTTCACAGGGTGGCTGGGCTCTCCCTTAGAGATAGGGTGAGAAGCTCGGCCATCTGCGAGGAGCTCAGAGTAGAACCGCTGCTCCTCCACATCGAGAGGAACCAGTTAAGGTGGCTCGGGCATCTTGTGAGGATGCCTCCTGGACGTCTCCCTGGTGAGATGTTCCAGGCACGTCCCTCCGGGAGGCGGCCCCGGGGAAGACCCAGGACACGCTGGAGGGACTATGTCTCTCGGCTGGCCTGGGAACGCCTTGGGGTCCCCCTGGGAGAGCTGGACGAAGTGGCCGGGGAGAGGGAAGTCTGGGCCGCCCTGCTGAAGCTGCTGCCCCCGCGACCCGATTAATGGATAAGCGGGAGAAGATGGATGGATGGAAGACGGCAACGGCCACTATGCCAAACTCAAGGCTTCAAAATGATTGTTGACAAACTAAAGGATGGCATCACTTGGGTTAGGGCACTGATTCTCAAAGTGTGGTACAAGTATCACTGGTGGTACATGAGATTTCTTGAGTGGAATGCAGACAAATCTCTGATATCATTTTTTTTTATTATATAAATGAATTAAAGGTCCAGTGTGTAGGATTTAGGGGGGTCTATTGGCAGCATATTGGCAGAAACTGAATATCATATTCCTAACAATATTTTCAGTAGTGTTTAATTAGGGTTTAAATGCCTAAACTATGACTGTCTGTAATGTTTTGCTTCAATATTATCATTCTCCATAGTCACATTAAGTCCATGCAGGTAGTGTGCAGCACACATGGATTAATTATTAGCTACAAGCTAAAATGTGACAGGGACATCATGCATGGAGGTAAACTGAATAAAAAAATACTGCTGTCATGACTCCAAAGCTAAAAGGAAGAGAAGTGAGGATTAACCCTTTTTCTAGTCAAGTAGCTCTTCTTCTTCTTCTTCTTGAACCATTCAAGATTCACCATCAACCAATAAAAAATTTTCTTCCTATTAGGAACAAACCTTCGTCCTGTGTGAACCGCCGGGTCGGCCTTCTGTATTTTAATATCTCTTATACTGGTGGTACTTGGAGAGTCAAATATATTCTGAGGTGGTGCACAGTGAAGAACAGTTCAGAAACACTGGGTTTGGGTTTACACTTGGTTTGAATCCTACTTTGGTCAAGCATCTGTAATTTCCTCATGAGTTTTTAGACACTATATCAGTGTGATGAACCTGCATTACCTTGATATGAGCAGCTGTATCCTCCCAGGTTTGTCTGATGGATGTTAAACTCTCCAACTGCTCTTGGAGACCTCTGACTGCAGAGCGCAGCTCTCTCTACAGACAAAATAAAAGGCACATTATGATCTACAATGCCAGATAAAAGGCTGGTTTCATGAAGAAAATAGTGTTGTGCAAATGTACGCTGCAGTCCTCATTGAATCCACGCCTACAATGTGTTTATTTAGTGCCTCATTTACCAAGACAGCAGCCCCATTGTGCAGTCATCTTCTGCATATGGTGGTTCATCACTCATGCATGCGATGGGTCACAGTTCTGGGATTTCTATGAGATCACTTAGCTTAGGTTAGCTTAATAATAGCTGTAGTCAATAATTATTACTATATTTGGCATATTATAATTAATTACTAATATGCAATAAAGAAGTAGTTTTAGTAATATAAAATTCTATTTTAAATCCAGTTTTCTTCCCCAACTACAACCTACCACATGGCTCATAGAAATCCTATGTGTTCTGTTTATGCCCAGTCTTCAGTTAATTTGTGTCATTGTACAAATGACATACGAACTGAACACTAACTGAGTGTGTGTTTGATACAGTACATGTGTTTGGGGCACATCTTCCAATTAAAGGCAAAGTCAAGAGAAAAGTTATGACTATCTAGGTGGAGTGTCCCTTTAAAACCTGGTGGTGCAGCCTAAGTATTCAGGTTAGTAGGGTTCTTGTGTCTGACCTTACAGTCGAGGACAGCCTCCTGTATGGAGCAGCACTGGTGCGCTTCATGCTCGTCTGTCTGACACTGCTGGCAGAGTGGCTCGCCCTCTTCCAGACAGAACACACTGAGCATTTCCCCATGCGCCACACACAGCTCTTCTTTCACCACACCCAAGGCTCTCCCTCCACCCTCCGTCGCCCTGACATGCTCTTCTGCAGCTCCAGCTGTGACCCCAGGTCTCCTTGGCTGGCCATGGAACAGGGCTTCCAGTAAAGTGTGCAGGACCGAGTCCATTAACTGTGATCCGTAGCAGATGGTGCAGCCAGCCTGACCCAGCTCCCCCTGGCTCAGCTCGATACATGTAGGACACAGTTTGTGGCCACAAGGCAGCGTCAGTATGCCCATCGATTGGCAGCCTGGACACTCTGACTGTTCCTCAGGTTGGGTTGGAAGCTGAACAAGCTGCTGATCCTCACTAGAATCTACGTCTGGGGATTCTCTAGCAGTG
This sequence comes from Larimichthys crocea, assembly GCF_000972845.2. NCBI lineage: Eukaryota > Metazoa > Chordata > Actinopteri > Sciaenidae > Larimichthys > Larimichthys crocea. Next base: position 18,097,185 of record NC_040011.1, on the reverse strand, counting down.
GCAGTGTCTCTATCATCAGGAGTGTTTGTATCTTTGTCTTGTTCCAACTCCTCTTCTTCCCCATGATCAGTTGGACTGTCCCTCTCAGCCATGACAGGACTGCAGATGACGGGTTAATTTTAGTACAGAGCCCACTACAGCATCAGGGCTGAGCACGTCTTCAGTCCACATGCAATCTGAGCTTTGCAACAGGTTGCAAAATCACTTGTGCTCTCTGGAAGCATGAGCTCCTCCCCCTCAGCTGCTGCACTCCCCCTCCCCTCTGAGAGGTAAGGTCAGTAAATGACATGATAAAAATACTCTTGAACTGAAAACAAGAAACATCAGTCAAGATCAGGGTCAATGTAACATCGCAAAAATCAGACGTATCCTGCAGAAAAACTAGTCCACGCATTTGTTACTTCAAGGCTGGACTATTGTAACTCTTTGTTATCAGGCTGCTCTAATAAGTCTCTTAGGACTTTGCAGTTAATTCAGAATGCTGCTGCACGTGTTCTGACAGGAACCAAGATCAGAGATCACATCTCTCCCATTCTGGCTTCCTTGCATTGGCTGCCTATTAAATCTAGAATAGAATTTAAAATTCTTCTCCTTACTTACAAAGCTCTTCATGGTCAGGCACCATCGTATCTAAAAGAGCTCATAATACCTTACTACCCCTCTAGAACACTGCGCTCTCAGGACGCTGGGTTCCTTGTGGTTCCTATAGTTTCCAAAAGTAGATTGGGAGCCAGAGCTTTCAGCTATCAGGCTCCTCTTCTGTGGAACAAACTACCTTTCTGGGTTCGGGAGGCAGACACGGTCAACACCTTTAAGAATAGACTTAAGACTTTCCTTTTTGATAAAGCTTATAGTTAGGGCTGGCTCAGGTCATCCCTTAGTTATGCTGCCATAGGATTAGACTTCCCATGATGCACTGAGCTCTTCTCTCTCTCTCTCTCTCACCATCTGTAAACATACATGTCTCATTAATGCATGTTATTGCATCTTACTAACTAAACTTCTTCCCTGGAGTTTCTGTGCTCTCTTGTCCAGCTCTGAATATCTGCAGTGACCCCGGTAGAAGTAACTAAAAACACTGTAGAGAAACATGAGTCACACGTATCACAAAGTCACCAGGAGAGACCTGTTATTTTGCACTGTGTGTGCAATTGTGTGTGTGTGATTCACTGTTTTGAAGTGTCTCTCTCCTGTGTGGCTGAAGGACCTCCGCCTGCAGCAAATTGGCACGCTTACAAGTGCTAATCACCTTCCCAAACATAAAAAGGAGGAAGCGGAGCAGGACGACAGTCTGGGAGAAGCCAACAGACACGGCAGAGAAGTGAAAGGAAGCCACAGAGGAAAAGCACCAGTAAACGACGCACTGGCTGAACTCCGCCTTGTCCCCCCTTACTTTCGTTCCCAGACAGACAGTGAAGTACAGACTATCTGGCCAGCTTTGGGATCCCTTGTAAAGACTGTCCCCCCTACATCACCCCCATTTCTTTTGATGGAGACAGCTGAAGAGTGAGAGGAATGTGGAGAGGTAGAGATGGGGAATGACATGCAGCAAAGGGCCACAGGTTGGATTCGAACCCTGGGCCACTGCAGCAAGGCTTCGTACATGGGGCGGATGCTCTACCAGCTGAGCTAATCAACAGCCCACCACCCCTGTTTTTAACTTTTTTTTTTTTTTTACCAGAAATCTGCCTGTGAAAACAATCTGCCTTACTGAACTTCTACTGCCTGCTTGCTTGAACCACGGAGTAAAGAAACCTGTGACACTTACACTGTTTATTCAATACTTAATAATTTAAATTCATGCCTTTCATCAGTCCTTAAGGCTGACTTCATCGCCTCAGCTTTTGATTAGTTATTTTGTGTTTCTTACAGCATTCTAACTCTACCTGTTCTGTATCTTCCTCCAGCTCAGGAGGCTCAGCCTGCTTCAGGAGCTGCTTATCAAATTCTACACTGCAATAATCCAGCCAGTTCTCTGTTCATCCATCACTGTCTGGTTTGGATCAGCCACCAAACAGAACAGACTACAACGGACACCCAGGACTGGTGCCCACCTGCCCTCCATTCAGGACCTGTACATGTCCAGAGTCAGGAAACATCACTGCAGACCATCACACCTTTAAAGAGAAATTATAGATATGTGCTAGTAGAAATGCATAACCCTAACCCTAACCCTAGGATTCCTGTTTTGACTCTCAGAGGAGCGACAGCTCAGCAAGGGAGCTCCTTTTTTTTGTTGGATTGTGGTGTTTTAGTGTGTCCAGGCCTGAGGAAGACTCATTGGGAGTCGAAACGTTGCCCACAGACACACAGATTATTATTTTTTTTGCATTTTAAATTTTATTTTTCTTGGTTTTTACACTTTTTAAGTGGATTTTTAGTTTAATATTTTTTTACAAAACACAAGCAGTTTGAAAAGTTTTGTTTGGAGTTGGCAGTCATGCCATTTTTGGATGAGGGGTGGACAGAGGTCCGTTACGGACGGAATCGGAGGCGAAAAAGGGATTGGGACCGGGGTGGCGGGATGGACCAGGTAATGGACCGTGCACCTCCCGTTTCCTTCGGGACACAGGCTCCGTTTCCTCCTCCTAACCCTACCTTGTGGAATCTCCTTATCCTTGGTGAAGTCATACAGCAACTATTCTGCTATCACATCCACTATGAGAGACGAAACATTCTGTATCCTGTACAGTTAGTTTGTGAGAAGAAGGTCATAGTGTCTGATTGTCGTTCACTCTGCAGACTGCTATGCACTCTGTATGACTGTGCAATCTTCTTTGCAAATAAAAAACATGCTAAAGGCAATTCCTTCTCCAGTCTTTATTTCATTCTCACACCAAGAATTTCCAGCACATGTTGCTCCAACCTCTCCCCTCTGGGTGGCACTAAAGACACCAAACAGTTTCAGTCGGACACAGAGTGTCTCAAATGTTTACTGTATATTACAGATGATTTATTCTCACTGTTACACAGTATATATAGTTTGCACAGCATTGTGTGTGATATTTACATGTTTAAAGAACAAACTGTTATAGCCACGGACCTCAGGTACATAATACAACCTGCAGCATAAACCATAGAGACTTTGCACAACAACATGTTGCAATGCATTTCCTCATTCATAATTTTGTTGTGGTGACAACATCATTCTGAATCTAGAAAGCAGTAGTGGGGTGGATGTAAACAATGCAGGATTGATCCTGGGTTCATGTCCAGATTATGCTGCTATGTTACTTTTATTTAAAAACATTTTGAACAGTTTTACTTGATAGAATATTTGTACACTGATTTCAACCAATAGAAGTGACATTTCCTATACCATCAAACTCATATTATATGTATATATGTGTGTGTATATATGTCTCTGTGTGTGTGTATATATATATTCACCTTTTTCTATGTACATACTTTTTATGTTTATGCCTATGTTTACCTGTCAAATTCTCTGTTTTTGGTTTTTAACTGTACTTATGTCTATATCTGTTTGTACTACGAGAACAAAGTGTAACCGGAGTAACATTACTTGTGTGTGTACACACACCTGGCCAATTTAAGTGATTCTGATTCTGATTCTGAACTCATATCTGAAGTCCCACCTTACATTTTGTATCTACTGTCTTTGTATGTTGCACACAGAAACCTGTTTGTGTAAAATCCAATGAGCCATAACTATGTTGATACTGATATTGACTTCAGGAACTCTAACAATAAAGTCTGAATTCTGACTTCAATCTCAAAATTCTGAGAACAAAGTGAGAATTTAGAGTTGTTTTCTAATTGTTGCCTAATACATTTTCCACTTTTTAAATGTGGCTCTAATCCTCATTTTCAAAGACTGTCTGCTTACAGCCGCAGACGCACCTGGACAGTGTGTTCACATGGGCTGATATTTGCACAGGTTTACATTTAAATGTCTTAAAACCACCTTCTTTGCATGGTTGTTTGAGTTTAAAGGACCATGTGTAAGATTTAGCGGTGTAGTTGCTGATTGCCCTCACCTCACCCTCTCCCTTCTTGTGCTATCTGCCCTATCTGGAGCAAGTCTTCTGTTTGTCTGTTCATGTAGAAACATGGCAGTTCAACATGTGATGGTGTGTGTCTAAGTATTAAAAGCAGTTGTGGTTATTCAAAGTGTTGGATTTTATTGCTGCTGACGGCATTTGAGAATTTAGTGTCTCAACTCTAAGCCCTGTTGGCAGTTGAATGGTGTCAGTTTGAATTTAAGCCCTGAAAAAAGTTGAAATAGAACATAAAAATTTGAAAAGAAAGTAATGAATTTCTCTGTCCATGTCTTAGCCCTGACAGCAGTTATAATCTCATTGGCCTGAAATCAGTTGAACTGTCAATTAAATAATAAATAATAATTAAATATTTCTCAGAAACTGTCAAAGAAATCATAGCGATTGAAATATGTTTTAAAACTTTAAGGTTTGAATTATGTGTTGAGCTTTGTATTTGGGTAGAATTAGATGTCTTGAAAAACTAGTAGAGAATAGTCAAGTCATTTGAGGCCGCTGTGGTCCCCTATGTGTGCTTCATTCCTAAAATGTCCTGAAATCTAAATACCAAACGCCTGATGAAAGCTGCCACTATTTGTCACCTGCAATAGTAAAATTTAAATGCAATAGCTGGGTTTCAACCAGTAGAGGGAGACACAATATGTGTAATTCAAATACTATGCACCAAACTGTCAAGATTTAAACCTGGATCGATCAACAACACTACAAAATACCTGTATACAGTCAGCAACTTGGAAGTGAATATTGTTTTCTTCTCAGGTGAGTGCTTTGCTCATGGAGTCACTGTCGGTGTGTGAGTCATTCTAGTGTCCATCCATTATCTGTAACTATTTATCCTCATCAGGGTCACGGTGGGGCTGGAGCCTATCCCAGCTGACTTTGGGCAAGAGACACCAGTTCATCAGACAAACAACCAACAACTATCATCATCTCCTGAACACTGTGTCATTGTCATTTCTGCACTAACTCTGCTATATGCTGTGACTTTCCTTCATCTGTTTACAGCCACATTTTATTGCACATAGAAAAAAAGAAAAATTTTATTTGTACAGATGTTAGCACAGGTTAACTTCTTAACACAGTTATATATTTAATTTCTATGCAAATGTTTAATTCCTCTGGACATTTTTAATTTCCCTGTACATAATTAATTTCCATGCAAGTCTAACTTCTCCGCAAATGTCCAATATTTTGGCACAGGCTTTAATTTAAATTTAGATTGATCTCAGCTCAATTTTAATGTACGCATACTGTGTTATAGGTTAATTCTAATGTTTTCTATCTGTCTGTCTGTCTTTCTTCACGTTCACACATACGGCCAATTCAGAGTCATTCTGAGTAACCAGTGCAGCCTCATCAGTAATGGCTACATTACCTAACTTCGCCCACTAGGTGTCACTGTAACACCACGAAAGCGCTTCATCAGAACGGGAATCAGATCAAGAGTCCTGCACATTAACAGTGTAGTTTAAGCTACCAGTACAGTATATATGTGTGTGTGTGTGTTTGTGATGTTTGTGGTGTTACTGTCAGTGTAATGAACTGTTGAGCATCACATTTCACATGTGTACATGTTTTTTCATCTATAATAAGTATCATTCTTCCCCCATAGTAAAATGTACTGTCCCCCGGCAGTTTTGTCGTATAGCAGCATAACTAAGGGATGACCTGAGCCAGCCCTAACTTTAAGCTCTATCAAACAGGAAAGTTTTAAGTCTACTCTTAAAAGTGTTGACTGTGTCTGCCTCCTGAACCCAGAATGGTAGTTTGTTCCACAGAAGAGGAGCCTGATAGCTGAAAGCTCTGGCTCCCAATCTACTTTTGGAGACTATAGGAACCACGTTATATGAGGTTATCTTAACTGAAGGGAAGAGTTATCAAATTTTTGGTATATGTGTCACTTTTGAGAAACACAGAATACACATGGATCTCATTTCTCCAAAGACTGCATATTTCTTCCACTGCTTGATGATTGCTTCTCCCTTATTTATGCTGCATCTTAACACAGTGTTGATGTTTAGCTCTGACCTCGTAAATCCCTACAAGGAAAGAGCAAGATCAGCACAGCAGGGAGTGGAGGGTGACCCCCGGACTCACGGCCTGCAGGATTCTGGATTCTTGGGTGGAGGCAGAAATGTTAGCAAGTGTCAGCACAGTTTACAGGTGAGCAATGTAGCATCAGGCATGACAGCTGGATTGAGCAGAGCACTGACAGCTTAAGTACACTGCCATGATCAAACACTATGTTGGATATACAGTTCAGTTTGTTGCAATGAGAGAGGTGTGCCGTGTGTGTAAGTGCAGCAACATACTCCAGGTGATTTCCTGAATGAGCTTGAGGTCTCGAGTTCATTTCATGTTTAACATGTAATGTAATCCAAGTCCAGCATCAGTTGTTGTGTTTTGCTAATTGGTGAAGTAAAAATAAAAAATGTTCACCGTGTGTATTTACAGTTTGTAATGTTAATATGATCATGTCATGTATGTATGCAGAGAAAAATCTTAAATCCCCCATAAAGTCAGAATAAATATGAGTTTTGAGTTTGTCAGACCAAAGAAGAAAGTGTTGTTAACCACCCAGCCAAATTTGAATGATTAAAAATATTGACAAGTTTATGAAATTAAGTGTCCAAATCAGGTAAAAATAAATTCTCAGCTCCAGGACTGTGGGGGTGTGTCTTCTGAATGTGCTGAAGCCACGCCCACTCATGGGAGCAGTCAAGCAGCCATTTTGAAGCGACTGAAACGTGTCAGATGAGTTCAGAAAATGACATGACTAACTAATACTGAGCAAGATAAATTCATCTCTATCTCTCTGCTAGCGGTGGAGGGGTATGCTCAGGGTGGCCTCAGCGTGTCATCAAGCCACCCTTTAAGGACCGCCCACAAAATCCTGGACTGAAAACTGGTGAAAAACTGTTTGAACCTCTAACTCCACATTTCAGTAAGTATGTATTTTTACATGTTTTCAGCAACTATTTTCCAACATATTTAATGTGTTTAGAAAGAAATCTCAGAATTGCCTTTACACAGACTTTAAAATGTTAAGAATGGCATCTTAACATAAGGCCCAGTCCCCTCATTACCACAGTAGTTTTTGTCCCTTCAGTACCTAATACAGGTAGCATATAATTTTTAGAACATGTTGGGATCTTGACTTAATTTTTTCTCTGTAGCATGGGACAAAAATGGAGAATATGAATAAGGCTGACTGCATTTAAAGTGTAAAAGTGGAATGCCAATTCCCTAAAGTGTCTGTCTGCACCACAGAAAAATGTACTGTCTATGATGAGTGGTGAAAGATGATTAGCATCAAATCATCCCAGATGGTCCTTGCTGAAGTTATGGATTAAAGTGCACAGTAAAGGCTTTTCAAGTAGGCTATGAGTCAGACTCATAAAACGGTAAGAGCATTGTTTACTTTGCAGAAAACAGGTGTAAGAGGGTTAAATGTGGCCCTTAAACCACATCCGTGAGCTTGTAGTTTCCACTATAACAGTTATTATTAAACTCTTATCTAACACCCCCTCCTCTGTCCACATGCTCCTTTGGCTCCGCTGCCTATCAATTAACAACATCCATGCACATCATTACAATACCCATAAAACACTTTCTGTGGTGAACGTTGATGCTGTGATGGGCCATTACCATGCCATGAAGTCACTCTCATGTGACAAGGCTGTCCAGTAGGCAAATATTTCAGTAACCAACTCTCATCTGCGGTCATGGCCTGTCTGAAAGAAGTTAGAAGGCCTTGGTGTCTTCTCCTGAAGGTCATCAAGACTCAGGATATGATAGTAGACAAGATAGTAGACTACTCCCTCCTTAATTTCATCAGTGTCCACATCACAGAGTGCCTGATCTGTGTGTTTCATAGTGACTGTGGGCAAAAAAAGCAAGGCAGACACTCTTTCACCTCAGAAGTTTGAAGAAATTTCAGGTATATGTACTCTTGCACCATCAAGAGGGTCCTGATGGGAAACATCACTGACGGAAACAGATCAAGACCACGTGTTTTGAGCGTAGCCCAATGTATAACAGGTGGTGTTGTGCCTTACCTAAAAGACATCTAAATGAGATGCTGGACAAACTAAGGCTTGGAGAATCATTGAGGATCAAAACCACCTAAATATTTTCAGGTTTTTCTCGATGCTTCGATCAGGAAGAAGGTTCCAGATAAACCAGGCCAGCACTTAGATTCTCAGGAAGAACTTATACCTTCAGGCTATGAGTCACTACCTAATGTACTTATGATTATAATTATTATTTTTATGATTTCTTATTTAGTTCCATTAGTATTAAGATTACTTTTTACTTACAAAGATTGAAATTAACCAATGTGAATTTCCTTTGCAGGGTGGGACAGTGTGAGCTTGGACAATTGGACTACAACTGCTGATCCTTTCATTAAATTAGCTGGTTCAGATGGTGTGGCAATGTGAGGTGGAGGTATGCAGACACATCCAGCTGGAAGGAGACCCGAGTGCAGATCCAGATCATGTAGGAGGAGATAAATATCCCATCTGGCTTGGGTTTGGGAGCGGACAAAATTGCCAGACACAGGGATGTCTCGGGTAGTTCGCTAAACCTGCTACCACCCTGACCTGGTTTCAAATATGTAGCAGAACACGGATGGATGGATTTTTGAATGCCATGAAATTCAGAATGCAATAGATACCCAGTGATCCTGGTGACATTAGATGAACCGTCAAAGTTTTTGTGACCTTCTGGCCTTTCCCCTAATGCAACCATCGTGCAGCAATGGACATCTGTACCAAAAATTGCTAAGAAATGTGTCAAGAATTATTCATGCCATCCGGAGGGAGAAATCACTAATTTGAACACTCCATGTGCTTCACCCTCATTCCAATCAATGCAACCTTTAATTTTTATCTTCATCATCATTTAAACTCAATTTGCTGCAGATGGTACAGCTGCCAAAACATGGTCTGTAGAATCGTACTGAAAATATAAAATATCAATGTAGCACTAAACCAAATGGCAATAAAGTAACACAAAATAGCTGTATGACCACTGAGAAGCATTTAGTCAAGTTCTTACAGACCTTTATATGTAATCTCTTTCTTTCTCTCTACTACCATCCTGCTGTTCTCTGCTGTCTTCAAATGAAAGAGCAAAAAAACACTGAGAGAGAGAAAAATTGGCTCATATGTTGGAGTATGCACCTGGGACTCCCAGAAGGTGTTAAAACACCAGGAGCCCTCTCCCACAAAGCAGAGGAGGGATCATATTAGGCTAGCAGGCTAGCAGGTGCAACCTTCACATTAAAGCGAGGACTAAGGCCTCCCTAATAAATGCCTTTATGACTGCATCTGTTTTCAAGTCCTGTGGTGGTAATGTCAGTGAGAGGGAGGAATGCTTTATAGGGTAGCAAACACGGGGGGGGGATTGTTCTCTTAATTCCATATACAAGTGGTATAAACAAGTATGTTCTACAGAAATGCTATAAAGATTATAGAAACATATAATACATACACTGAAGTGTATGAAACAAAATATTCTGTAACCATTCCAGTGCTCTAAAGGAGCTTTGACCCTCCAGTAGAAAGCAGACACCGAAAACTGGATCATGCAGTGTATCCAGATGTGAAGCCTTGAGCTGAAAAACATGCTAACTATGACTGTAAAACTTTAATTAAGGCCACTATGTACAGAATTTTAACATTGTAGACTATAGTGACTCCAAGAAAAAAAAAAAAAAAAGAAGGAAAGAAAGAAAGAAAAAACTGTGGTGGACAGCATTAGCCAGGTTCCAGACCTCAGAGATACAAATAGGTCTGGTGTTGTGCTCACTGATGACTGCTTTCCCCAGTTGAGATTGACCAACCCAACCAGTCATTTTTGGCAGGAGTATGGTAAGACTAATAGTAGTGACATAATTTCTTCTTTGTAAGCTAACTACCTAGCTACATCTGTACTACTGTCATCACCCACAAATATACCAACACATTCTCGCCAACTCGTCGATACTTGGTTGACACTTGGTTAGTGGCCCTGGAAAATATGGCACTAAAATAGCAAATTAGCAATAATAAATATGGCATGTCCACTTCGACTTTTTTAAAGGTTACATAGACAACAAACAGACAAGATACATACACCAGACATGCTGTTATAAGAATTAGGATTTATACTGGGGTTTAGATGTTTTAACTCATATAGTGTGTGTGTTTCCTGTTTTTTACATGTCTCATGCACTTCCCTTATTTAGACTGTGTTTTGCTGAGGATGGCAGGGAGAGGTATCAGTAGTTCAAGGACAGGAGAGACAAGCACGTGAGAAACAGGTCTAAGAAGTATCATTCTGATACATAATGTTTATTGCTGACTCATCAGTGAGGGAAGTGTCTGAGACAGCCCATTTAAAAAAAATGTATAAGAACCAACTGATAGAGCTCCTCAGGGAGCCCTTTCTCTGTAACCCCTTTTGTGTGTTGCACTGTTAAACGCTCCTTCTTGTACAAAAATAATAAATTCAACTTAAACTTTCATACTTTGAATCCAGTCTTCCTTATTTAATAGTTTTTCTTTAAAAATTCCCGTACCACATGCCAATAGTCAAAAGAAGCGGTCAAGGCACAGCTGGCAGGAGTTTCTGTGATAAAATGCTTTTCTGTAGAGTCGATGTATATCGACGCTGATGTCACACTTTAACCTGTGATGAGACGTCAGATCTGCTGCCAGCGTTTTGATGCACTTTACATGCCATTTATGCATGTTGTCATATAGAGAGAAGGTCAGAAGGAATAAAAACATCCGACTCATCCTTTCACAATGTTCTACACTGATTTCTTAGCCAAACTCTTTTTCAATCGTTCCCAGTCTGAGCTTATTTTCCCGAAAACCTAATCAAACCTTAACCATAAAGGTGACAGATCACAAAAGAGTCACAGGATTCTTACTTCCCAGAGTTACAGAACTTGTTTTGGAAAGTAAACAACCTATTTAGTTGTTTATACCAGAAAATTTGTTACAGATAAAAGCTTATTACCTTGGTTGGCCATTACTGTTTCAAGTTAAGAAATTATCCATTTTTAAAGGGTATGTTTCAGACCTCGGGGTATGCAAGCTTCACAGCTTTCATCAAGATTTGTTTATAGATTTTGTCGTGTCAGCTGTTGGTCAGCATTAACCAGAGCTGATGCTGTTTCATAGATAATGACAAAGAGCGGGCATTTTATTCCTGTTGTAAAACAACATTTTCAGTGACATCATGGACACTTTGTCTCCTCTCTTGCTGTTTTTTGGATACTTAACTTTGTGATGGACACATGTGGTTTGTCCACTGAAAACCTGTGTTTGTGTTTATGACAGCAACGTTGCAGTTACATGACTCAGTATGTGAAACTTTTCTCTGTCTGAGGTCATGGCTTAATTTGATCGAAGGTCTCGGCTTGTGGTCCTGCTGCTGTTTGTATTCAAAGGGGGATTTTAGCACCTGTTTGTTTGCTTAAGCTATGACTCACTTGCATCTGTGTTGTATTGTTATAGATAGTTGTTGGCCATCTTGTTCTACTTTAAGGTTTGTAATGATACACAATTGAATAACAATGCAGTCATCTCTGAGCTTCTCAGGACATAAACTTGGTAGTTTTATTACCTTATTCTATTAGAACATTCCATTGCTTTCAATGAATGGTGTAAAATGCAACTTACAATATACTGTATTATGTATTTTCATCTTTGCTCAAGCTTTAATGCAATAAAAGCTCGAGTAAAGTATCAATATTAATGGTGAATAGATGGTGTGACGGCAGGCATATTAAAATACTCACCTCATGCTCACCTGATGCAGAGCTATTGGCAATCAAATGTAGTTCGCACTTTCAACCAAGGGGATTTACATCAGTTATCATCACAGCAGTCTACATCCGATCAAGCACAAAAGCTGCTCCACTGTATTGTCTGTAGTAAACTCCTCACAAACTATGCTGATACTGCGCTCATTGTTGCTGGAGACTTCAATCAGGCTAACTGTAAAAAAGGTTGTGCATGACTAACTTCAACACAGAGACTATGCAATGAGAGGGACAAACACTCTTGATCACTGCTACACACCTGTAGTAAAAAACTTCAAAACCTCTACCGGAATTTGGGAAGAACGTCGATATGGTGAGATCATTGAGATCTAGGTATGTAAACGAACTTCAAAGCCTCCAACGAGGCGAGAGGTAAGGAAATGGACAGACCAACTTAACAGCCACCCTGCAGTCTGCACTACATGATGCTGTTCCAACTGCATCATGTAGACAGCTGTGATGGGTCTAATAAATGAAAAACCACAAAAAGGAAGAACCGTCTAAAGGGAGTAGAGAACCTGACCAGCTGGTTTTGAGACAACAAACTTTCTCCTGAAGGTCAGCAAGACTAAGGAGATACTGGGGGACTTTGTGATGTGGATACCGAGGTTCTTCCCTTGCTTCTTCTCAGAGGGCCTGAGGTGGGTAATTTCATGAATCAAATAGAAGAGAAGTTTTTACTCCTACACCACTGAGAACATCCTGATGGGCAATAATATCACTGGTATGGGAACAATACCAAACAACACCGCCAGGCCCTGCTAAGAGTGGTTCAGCTGAACATACAATAGGTGGTGCTCTTCCTACCTAAAGGGCATCTTAGGAGAATCCTAAGGATCCAAACCACCAGAAAAACAGCTTTTTCTCCCAGGTACAACAAATGAAATGCTCTTGAAAGAGGTTCCAAATATGTGAACTATCCCTCAAAGAACAAGGATTTATTACAACTTCTATAGAGCCTATTTACAGTACTGCACAGGACCTTCATATCCATCCCGTGAAGGTCAGACAAAGGTAAAGATTTTTTTTTCCAAAGCTGATGACATAATCAGTAACATCCAGATGCACATTGGTAGCCAATGAACAGTCCTTCATCTGTTAGTTCTGCTGATTGATCAATCCAAACATCTGTCAACACGCAAGCAGCCGTTAGCCTGTAAGAGAGGTCACATCTATTTAATGAACCTTGTGTCTCAACTGTGTATCTTGCATATTATACGTTAGGTATGTTCAGTTGCACACGGCTTGCCTGAATTAACCTCCCCGACTCTCCAGTTTAGTTTTCATTGCAGACACAGCAGTGTTTTTGTTGAGGATTCTCTAAAGCTGTTTCCCACTTGAGTTCTGAATGTGTCTCACAGCGGTTTCTAACCACAGAGACAGGTCTGATGGAGCCACACTCACAAGAAACCAGAGACTTCAAACAGATGAATCACCAAATGAACAGCACTCTGTAGGGATGTTCATCACAGTAGGGTGGCCATTAGAAGAAATGACCACATAAGTTTACAATGTAGATGAACCATTACACCACTACACTACCATTACAAGTCAGCAATGTATTATTGTTCAGTGGGGCATATTTCTCAATGGATATTTTTATTTAATTCTATTCTTGTCTAGGATGAGGCTTTCCTTTCCAGGAAACAAGCTTTTGTACTACAGAAAGCAGCTGGGACACATTGAATTAAATAACATTTTGGGCAGCTTTAACTGAATTATTAACAAGAGTCTACAGCCTGTGAGGCTGAGTACTTCAGAGCCTCAGAGGTTTTTCCATAGTGAGGGGGGTGGTGGTGGTGAAGGGTAGTATCAGAGTCGAGCTGAGCTGGCACAATGCTGTTAATCTTTTTTTTAACATGTATTCACCGAGCCTAGCTCCTATTAAGCATACTAATTTATTTTAGGAGTTCTAGCCAAAGGCAGCAGCACAAATGAAACTGTGCCTGTAAACAGACAAAAAAGATACACAGAAATAATATCTCCAAAAACAAGTCATGCATCCAAAAATCTGTTTATACACCGTCACCTCCAGGTATTTCCAAATGCATTTAAAAGCATTCAAAGAAATCATATTATGGAGTTTAAAAACATTCTGCAAACAGGTTGTGGAATACATGCAAGACTCGCTGTACAAATATTTGTTTTCTTGATGACATATTGTAAGTGTGCTAATCTCTGTACATTAAGATCCTTTCAGGTCACTGTGATTATTTCTGTTTGTAACCTACTATTCCTCCCTGCAATATTTTAAACTGGTCCTCCACTATAGCACAAAGCGTCCATATCTAGTTGATTAAAGCTGTTTTTATTAAAGGGCAGCAGGTTTGCCAGCCTTTAATGTGAAGCAGCAACAGCAGGAGAGGTTTGGTTTGCATCATTGACACAGCTTCAATGTGGCCAATATCTGAAAGTACAAACAGGAACACAGGAGTGAAATTAAAAGGGTACTTTATTAGTGATCCTCCATAATTGTGTGGTGAGGAATGATCAAAAGCAGCAGAGGCTGAGTACAGCGAGACACAGAACACAGGAGATACATTATGAAAAAACAAAACTAGTAAAATATGTTATTAACATTGGGCAACAGTGAGGGTTTCTTCTATTGCTCACTTGTTTACATGTTTACAATATTATTCACATATATAGTGTTTATGAATCTACATTCTTTAGTTACTCCATTTATATACATGTACTTCATCTATTTCTGTGCATATCATCACGGATGATGAAGAAAATAATTTGGCATAATCAGGCCTTACCTAACTCAACATGCTACCCAACTCCTGATCCAGGCTGTGGTCATCTCGTGACTAGATTACTGCGTCGCCCTCCTGATGGGCCTCCCACCCTGCACAGTGAAACCCTTTTTCAGATGATCCAGAACACAGCGGCATGCCTGGTTTCCAACCCACCCAAAAGTTGCTGGTTTATATCTATAATGGTCATGAGATTCCTAGTTAGTAGGGGGATGGAACTAATGGATAGGTTGTATCATCAAGTCAGAGGTTAGTGGTTAAGGTTGGAGTGTGTTTCTGGGATAATCGGGGGATGGGGAGGGGCAAAGAAACTGTTAGACTCGACATTTGGCACTTCCACTTCCTTACATGACTGATCACAAATAATAATAATTTGTGTGGGCAAAAGTTGTTCACAAATGTTGGTCTGTGCTGGTTTAAATGTTCTGATAAACAGTGGCAGCACACAATATTCGTTACAGGTGTTCCTCCCCGTGCCCCCACCTTCTTACATCTCCCACAAGCAATATGGAAAGCATTAGCCCATATAAATGCAGATGGACATTCCAGAAAATCTCCTCAGAGTAGGTAAATACATTTTGATTCTATTTCCATATTATGTGAAAACTCTGCTGGCCAGCTGCTCTATCCATTCTGCAGGAGGAAACATGCTACATCTCTCTGTCTTGTGTTTATTGAGGCATTAGTGCTGGACATAATCTATGAGAACAATCCCAGGCACTGTCAAGGTTATCAAGCATAGTGACACTAAGCGGGGAATTGGACCGAAACAGCCGTGTGTTAAAAGAACGCAGGGGACTACACTGGAGGGGGTGTCAGTGAGACAATGAAATATAATCCAGGAAGTCCAGTTTGAGTAACAGAGCCATGGAAAAGCTATCATAGTGCCATGTGGTGTTACCTTTCATCACAAATCAACAAATATTCTGTTCACGTTACAAAGTAATGTACCAGGAACGTACTACAGAGATAGATGTTGTATCTATTTGATTGGCTAACACAGCGTCTTGCTGGATGTCGTCATTGTGTTGCTGCCAAAGTTGAGTCAGGTTCAGCTTTTTTGCCAAATAACCCTGTAGTGGCACCTCTGCTCTGTCAACAGACTGGTCAGTTAAACTTGTGAGGCAGCTGGACTCACAAGATGGCCACACTTCAAGTTATGCACTTGTGTCTGAACATAGTGGTTATGGACCAGGTGGTGGAGCTACGGCATAAGCTATGGGTGTGGTTTGACTTAAGGAGCTGGTAAAGAGGTTTTTCTAGCTGCTGTTTGCAGCAGTAATATCAGACCTGTAGCGTACAGGCTTTTCTTGATTTGGTCTTCTTCTGACTGACTTCAAGAGCTTGAATACATTATATGATTCATTGACATGATTAACACCCACGATAGATGGTGACAGACAGCTGCAATATTTCTTGAAAATACTTTCCAGCAATGACTTCTCAGATGGCTGTGTAAAACTGTTGGTCTAAACATAGCC
Source organism: Larimichthys crocea (assembly GCF_000972845.2). Lineage (NCBI taxonomy): Eukaryota > Metazoa > Chordata > Actinopteri > Sciaenidae > Larimichthys > Larimichthys crocea. Next base: position 18,081,107 of record NC_040011.1, on the reverse strand, counting down.
AAACATAGCTTTTGTTTTTTTCACCATGTCCACAGTCTATTCCTTAGCTTTAAAGAAACTTTTAGGTGTTATAAAATCACAGTTTATATGAATCATTTTTAACATGGTAAATTGTAACAGTTTTGGAACATCCTTGTGATTGCCCTGTTCCCAAGCAGATCAACAACATGGTCACACGGTGAAACAAATGTGATTACAGCTCGAAACACCAGTGAGTGAATAATGCAGATTCAATAAAACAAAACCTCAGATTTGTCTTTTTAAAACATAGAATTGAATAAGGTCCCACAAAGCAGTACACCCAGAGACTGTAAAGTTTTAAAATAAGAACATTTTGGAAGGTTCTGGAAGGAATCGTAATTTATTTCAGAATAGTATCAACAGTCAGGCTAAAAGTGTGAAGTATGACAAATGCACACTGTACATGTACATCATGTACAGTTTAAAACATAACTGTCACTATCTGATGCACCTGTAGATCAGATTTTAACCTATTACCATGGCCCTCATCCAGTAAAACTAAATGTCCAATTTGTCTTTTTAAGACACAGAATTTATTGAACACATGCAAATCTTAAAGTGCTAAATTAAGAGAAAACACTACTTGCTTGGGAAATACCCAGGCGGGGTAGTGGTTATACAAATGCATTCATGCATTGTGTGATTTGTATTACTGAACAGCTTTGATTGAAAGCAGTTGAAGGCAGCCCAGATTTTGGGCCTTCAGTGGTTGGAGCTGCAAAATGGTTCCATTTGGGCTCTTTGAAAATTACTTTCAAATGTGAGTCTGTCCACTGTGAGTTTTTCTTGATATATAAATACAATCTCTCTGCAGTTGAAATTCAGGACCATGACATACATTTAAATAGGGGTAAGTGCTTTTCCTCTGATCAAAGCACATGGCTAATTGGATCTGATCCACAGGTAGGCAAGATGTATTTTTGCAGCATTTTTTTTGGCAACAACTTCTCGGTCTCGCCGTGGTTTTCCCTCGCCTCATCCTCTAAACGTAAAAGGCATTGCTACTGGCACACTCTGGGGAAAATGTTTCCATCTTTGTTCCATTTACAGTAATGTGCAATATGTAGACTTGGATGAAAGGAACATCATGCCATCTAGGGGAGACATGGGCACCCATATACAGCTACACTTAACTGGGTCATTTTGTTACCTTGGTTCCACTTGGTTAAAAATAATATTTGGTGTTCTGTTAAGGCTAACTGATCTGAATAAATCAGAAATGCTGAGTAACACAGACGGAGAAGGAAAAAAAAAGGAGACACGGTAGAGCTTTGCCCCCTCACAAAAGCAAAGGAAAGCTGTTTCTTATAAAGGCATGATTTCTGGAGGAACATATCATATATATATATATATATATATATATTTTTTTTTTTTCCTCATTTTTTTTTTAACTGAACACTGCCCAAGTGGACGGTGAATTATCAGCCCTTTCTGTTGTTAGGCTTCATCAGAGCGGACATGTTTAACCTGTCAGTCAGAGAGCAGAGAGTTTAAAATACACCGGGACAGTTTGACATCACCATCATTAGCAACCTGACAGTCAGTGGAGTCATATTTGCAATCATATTGCATTTGCTGTAATATATATGAAATGAGACAGAAAATATATGTGTATACTGCTGTTATTAAGTTCAGTTTATGTACATTTTTTTAAAAAAAGAATAAAACTTATTTGGACATATTTGTGGAGACAGTGTCTAAGCTGAAGCTGAAGCATGTCTGAACGTGTGTCAACCCTGTCGACTACTGTGTCTTGCTACTGAATGAGGCACACAGCAGTCTTGTATTCTTGTCCATATTCAACAATTCTGCACCTCAAGATTTATTTATGTCTGAGGTCTTTTTACCTTTTTATCTGTAACCACCATATTTCCCTAATCTTTACCATGTGCGTAACCTGCCATGGGTCCATAATACTTACACATACATCTCCATTCATTTGCTAGTTGAAGAAAATTATTTTTTGTCCTTCTCTTCCTGGCCAAATGGATGGTGCTAAAGACCCACAAGGACATGGTAAAAACTAGTCCGGAACCAGGATAGGAAGACGGCATCTCCTTTGGGATGTCGTCAAATTGGAAACATTTTGTCCATTCTGGCCACCCAGCTGGGAAACTTTTTGTCATTTCCAAGAGACCCCCCGAGCTGTACAAGGACAAAAAAAAGAAGAAACTTTTCCTCATGTCCGTACATCCAAAATCTAAACCTGCTGGATGTCAGGTGTCCATATCCAACTTTCCGTCCAATCACAGTTGGAACTGTGGTATCCATAATAGGTATGCCAGAACATGATTTTCTATTATTATTTTGTCTTTTTTGGAAATTGCTTTTGTGAGTGGAGACACTTCCCAATCCCTTTCAGATCTTTGCAGATCAATTCTGGGTTTGTAGACAATAACTGATCCAAATTTGGTGATCATGGATCTATCATGAGATACCCAGAATCACTTAGAAACATCACAAGTTCACCAGGTTTGCCCTAATTGACACTTTTATAATTCGGGGAAATCTCTATCAATGGGAATACTAAGTTTGCTGGGTCATCAGTAGCTCCTTTATAGTCAGTGCTGTATTCATACCATATTTTAGAAATTATGAGTTCTGACTTGCATAAGCAAATGTTTAAAAGAAAAATGTGCTGGAGAAAGTCTTTGGTAATTACAATTTACACATCTACAGATGTTAAAACAAGAATATGCTGTATATCCTGATTTATTGAGAAAATGTGGTTTTAATCTCTGTTTTACTTATACTTTGCAGGTTATAGGTGACTTTAGGCTTGTCCCCTTCTAAAAATGATGTATTTATTTAAATGCAGCAATTCATCCTAAAATAATCTTTCACTATCACTCCTGTTTCCCCTCATGAGAGAGAAAATACTGCATGTTGTAATAGTTCTCTTAGGGAAATAAATAAATAAGTTGAAATAAGAAAAAAAAAAAGAAAAAGAGGAGGAGGAAACATGTGGAGGGGGACTTGGCACCCCAAACCAGTGCTGTCATGTATTCTCACTGACATCATCATTGTAAAATTAGGAACCTGGTTTCATCTTTCCTGCAGATGTGGAAGCTTGAAATTGCATTCCGTGGGCCTGTGCCACATTTCATCAGTGAATTTTCCCCTCGCTGGTGTCCAAAAAGGGGGCTTGGCTGCACACAGTCCTCGTAACCCCCACCCTGCCACAGATCTCCACCCTCCCCTCACTACTTGGCATGCAGATTGATGGAGTTTTTCTTCTACAAACATTTGTTGGATGCAGTGCTGCTCTGGAGGCAGATGTAATGGTTAAAGTTAAACCTCAGTAGGTGGGGCTGAAGAACAGGTTAATTTACTGACTAATTAAAATGGCAAACAGACAAGTCTTACTACAAATATAATGAAAGAATGTAACTGCCAATGATGTATCTTTCAATAGCACAATATCTGATCCAGAATCTAATCTCTTACATAGAAAGTTCTCCAACATGTTGCCTCTGTGCTATCAGGTTATGCAACAACCCTTCCAAATAAACATACATATTAAAATGGTTTTAAAAGAAAGTTAGGGGCTTACACGGAAATCTTCCTTCTCACAGACTTCTGCAGAGTGGGTGGAGTGTGTATCAAGAAAAGTATCAGCACCAAAGCAAGTGAGTGTGTTCAGTCCGTTTGACATCTACTAGTTTATTCAGCTGCACCTTACAGTCTTCTCCAGGAATGAACTTCAGTCACATGATAACAGATGTTAACCACTGTCATCTGTTAGAACCAGAAAAGATGCTCTCTAATGTCAGATGTGAGCATCCTCCTCCATCTTTCTCCGGTCATCCACGGACTCCTGGTCGATGACCTCTGAACTCTGTGAGTGGTTTTGTCTTCACAGACAGATGATGTCTGTTTCTGGTGTTCATCCAGTCTCCGTCCTCAAGTCCTTGCCGTTCTTGCACGTTTTACCTGTTATCACATGACTGAAGCTCCATACGCTGCTTTTGGTTACTGTTCAAACTGACCTCACCTCACTGACTTTTTAAGAGGAAGAATGGATTTCTTGATGCAGTAAAAAGAATCTTCATACTTCAGACACAGATTAGTATCAACTCGAGACCATCTTAACATAAAACAGTGCAAACAACATATGTAGTACAGTAAACTAAACTTTGGCACCTTCCATTAATAACGTGCAAATTACAACAGTAATTCAACAACAGTAGAACACTAAGTAGTAGAACATCTAAGATGCCTTTGACAACCGTCAGAGAGAGATGTAATGTACACAGTTTCCAGCTTCAGAGAATAAGCACATCTAGCTCAATTGAGCTCGGCTGAAGTGGGACAAGTATCTAAATCCGGGCTGGTGAGTTTATTTACTGTGGAAAAGCTGGACATTTTTTGCCAGAACATCAGTAGATGTAGGAAGTATACTGGTGGGTACAGCTAATGCTTCCCATACCAAAAAGTCACGGTTTCAGCTTGAGGCCACCCTCTGTCCTAATCAGTTGTCCACACATCCCTGTTGGCATTAGTAGATTCTTAAGCTGAGGAGAACTTTCTGGACTGGCAGCCGGCTGTCCAATATGGTACAGTTCTGGAGGACGGCTAGCTCACTGGATGGGAGATTGTTGGCCTGAGTCACTCAATGAATGGAACCGCTACACTTCTGCACTTCTCACTTTATCAACCAACCAGCATCAGTCGGACCACTTCATTAGATACACAATCCAATGTGATCCAGTACAACATACTTTTATTAAGCTTATAATGTTTGAGTTTTTTTGAGTTTTTGTTGACATCGTCAGAGATGAATTAATTTGTATTTAGTTTACTATTGAGGGTTAAACTGGACTGAAACATATTAAGAGGTATTTCTAATATTTGGCCACCTATTTATGAGAGGGCCATAATATTAGAAACACCTTTCAATATAATGCAGTCTTGTACAACTTCAATAATAAGTAGAAAATAAAGTAGAGGTAATATTTCTCTGACAGTGTCAACAAAAGAGGTTAGTGTCAGACAGTGTCATAAAAGTATCATTTATAGCAGAGTTGTTGTATATGATCACTTATGAACTGGCCGGTGTACACTGCATAAAACTCCAGCTCAACCTTCCAGACTCTGTCGGATCAGTTCAGTGTCCCTAGTGGTATCAGCAATTTGGCATACTTTTTCTTTTTTGATTTTGACTAATCATGTTTTTTCTGTCTTTCATCCTCCTGCAACGTCCGGCCCTAACCCATCCTATACCCTTCCCTTCCCTACTCGATAGCCTGCCACTGGCTTCCCCACCTGCAGTGCACATTCCCTGTGTGTTTTCAATAAACAATTGAAACAAGATTCAGTGTCCAATTGGTGTTTGCTCTTGAGTCTGCTACTGTTCTCATTAACAGCCTTAGACACCTAAGATGGACAGTTTTCTCCCTTTTCCCCTTCAGATTGTTAAAATCACTGTAAACTGTCTGACACAAAGCGTATCGAGTTATATGAGGTTTAAACTGAGAGAAATACCAAACATGCATGCATGCATGTCAGTAGAACTCATCTGCCAATAGCTGTGTTTCAATCCAAACATATCACAAATTTTAGTTTTGAGTAATTCTACAAAAGAAAAGCTGAATTCATGCATATTTTAGGGGCTGATGTCAATATTTTAGCAATAAAATGAATTGTTTGAATTTTGTTGTTTCCAATACTTCAACATTAGCATCCAAATACATTGAATAAAATGTTAATGGATAATGACAATCATCTGAACCATGACCATGAACATTCCCTCTGTAGTTTTAGTTGCCTAATTTAGCCAATCTTAACCAGTCATATACTAACAATGACCTTTTCTATTGCTTAGATAAGAGAACTTGCTCAAGCACACATTCTACAAAGAAAAACAGTGATTCTTTCATTCTCCCCACTGGTGTTTGCCTCAGTGAACAGGGTCTTTTCTGTCTGAGAACTGTTTGTGTAACTAAAACACCAATCTGCCTGACACCCTTGGCACTTTTTTTTCCTCTTGGATTTTTACACTCCCGCCTCAGTTGTCTCACTATCCTCCTCTCCTCCTGTGTTTGGCTGAAGCTAGCTCTCCAGTTTTCAGTGTTTCCAGCGCAGGGCTGTCTAATCCCCAGGCAGAGCCCACACCTGTGGCTGATAGGATCCTTCTGGAGTACAAAGGCTCTGATTTACAGCCCAGCGGAGCTGCGAGTCCGGCTACAGCTGCAGAACGGCAGGAAAGGGAAGTTGTTCATCACGCAGTGTGCATTTCACCAGCAATAGCTCCTAGTGCATGCCAGACCCTTGAACTTCACCTAAATGACAGGTGGCAAAATAGTGCCGGCCCTTTTTGTTACAAATTACAGCTAATAAACACTGCCTGCAGAATCCTTTAATGGGACAGCTTTTTATTTTATTCCTCATACTTCAGTTGAGAATCATTTAGTTTGGTTATCTTTCAGTTATGCTTAGTGAGCATGTTAAATTTCTACATTCCATTTCTAAGTCCAGTAGAATTTGTTCTGCACTGTTGGGAATGCTTGTAGGAGGTGGTGATGAACGGCTCGGAGAGAAGGTGGGGCCGGTGGGTGAGCCAACAGTGAAATGGATCGGTTCAGGGTTAGAAAGCGGCGCAGCGATGACTGCTTACTGGCCTGAGTCCGCACTGAGGGGTTGACATGATCGTCTCCACACCCAAAATATGAGGAATAACAGGCGTGGGCACATTATTAGGAGAGTTATTGATTATTATTAAATATTGGGAGGTTTTGGTCTAAATCCTGTTTAATGCCTAAACAAAATCCTGTCCTGTGCGTATTTATGGACGGGAGAAGTGAACACACATCCTGAAAATGATGAATGAGATTCAGTGTTTGGTGTTTGGATAGACATGGAATATATATAGACTGGAAAGATTATTTCTCTCCCTTTTCACAGAGAAGAATCTGTTGACATGTTGAGCTCTTATGCACATGTGAGTTTGGAGTGTCAGTATGGGACACGCACAGTGGAACTAATGCATTTGGTTAAGCTCTTCCAAATCATTTCCATACAGTGCGTTGTCAAGACAAAACACATCTCTCATACAGATCGGGAAGTGCGCTGCATTTAGAGACCACAGTAAATGTCACCGGTGAACCTAAATCATTATTAGAGAACTCTACTCATTTTTTTTTTACATCTTTAAATGAACACAGCACATTCAATACGTATGAATGTGTACTCCCATCATTAATAAATCACTACAGTGAGTCTAATTATTACTAATACCAGTACTAATTCAGTCTAAATAAAGGTACTACAGCATTGTTTCAGTATTATGTACAGAACAGGGAAAAAAAGGAACTTTTATGATAAAATAATTTAATACTAATTATAATTATTTAGCTTCATACTAAACAATTTTGTATCTTCCTCATAGTTAAAGAAGTCAATATTTCTATATGATCTCTAACCCCTTCTCACCAGAAAAACAGCCATACAGTCTGCGAGAAGCTTATTACGATCTAAATTCATGCTTATTGTTAGGCAGCGACCTCTAGTGGCCACAATAATAACAGCAACAACAACAGGAGCAATACAACGCGGAGGTCAGCATTGGCTAAAAGTTGGGCTGGATGGACGAGTTTGTCAAAAGCAGGACTTTGACCCACGAGACTGAGGTTTGCGTGAAAGCTGACTATGTGACTCACATCACACGACTTGCGTACTTGTTTTAACCCAAACCACAATCTTTTTCTCAACCTAACCAAGTAGTTTTGATGCCTTAAACCCTTAACCCCAAAAGGTTGCTTGGATTTGAGGCCAATTTAACATAATGGTCACAACATCAAGTCAGGCACGCCGACCCAAAAGGTCTTTTACCCATAGACCTGAAGGAAGTGGCTGTACAGTGGTGGGTACATTTTTTTCCTGAACGTCACAATGCAAAGTCCACAAAAGCTGCACGATTTAAAAATTTCATTGCCATTCATGTTAGTCGAGAGATAATCCGGAAGTCTCTGGTGTGACTCATAGAGCACATGCAAGGAATCATTTCAAAGTGAAGAAAGTGGCTGCTTTTCTTTAATATGTACCACAAAAATCATATATGTGTTTATATTTGTTCAGTTGAATAACTCACCACCAAGAGAACCCAAAAGAGAAGCACTTATGAACACTAGAATCTTCACTATGGGTGCCAATAAGTGTGAATGATTATTTGTTTTTATATATCAGCCATGTGATGAACTGGTGACCTGTCCATCGTGTCTCTCATCCAGTGTCAGCTGGGATCAGCTCCAGCCCCCTTGCGACCCTGCAAAGGATAAGTGGTTCTGGAAAATGGAAAAAAAATGGATGGAGACTGAACGCATTGAAGAACATCTGTTAAACATTACAGAAAGTTTTTGACTTCAGAATCACTGTTTTCAAATATGATATCTCTTTGCATGAAGTCCCCACCCCTTGAGGTAACAATTCATACATTTGCAATGCAACATTCTTTCTTTCGAGACAGACACCGTTAACAGGAACCATCAGAGCTTCTTAGTGGGCTGAACTGTCAGAACATCTAACCAGAGACAAAACAGAACTCACTACCTGAGTGGTGTATGCCATCATTAAGACGTGACATCTGTGGGTGAAGATCAAGGACGTTCATATCTGACACCAGAGGAGTTGCCATCTGCCCCTACACCTACAGACAATGTACGTGAACCATCTCCATCACAACAAAGCTGACTCCATCTGCTTATGAAGGTCACTAGATGTCGCTGAAACGCCTAAAGAAATCTACTTAGTAGACTCCTGAGTTAAGACTCCTTCAGATGTTTGGAGTTTTTTTTTTTTTTGTCTTGGCCATGACATTTCTGGAGCACATTCGTGCTCCTAAGCAGATAATCCTTTTATACTTTAATGACCTCATGGTCTTCCCTCAGGACAAACTCCTCTAATGGTTAGTTGTGTCAGCATGTTGTCTGTATCTTGTCTGTAATGTTTTCTCTACAGAGAGGGAAAGTTTGATTTAAAGAAACTATTTTTCAAAACACCTTGTGTACATTTACAGCACACTGCTAGTGCTAATGAAGATGGCAATTAGTTTCCTGTGGCATTCACTCCTTTGTTGTTTTAATCTATATGGTTATTCTACATTCAATTCAACTGTTTTCAGCTTCTCTATCCAGTCCTGCATTTTCTGCTAAAAAAAAGGAAGATGTTGTGAGAAAACCTCCTCCTGGCATTGTTTGTAACAATAATGAAAAACCTGTCTGTGGAATCTCAGAGGACCTGATGAGAACGCAGACAGTTTGAATCCACAGTGGCTTTCCGCAGACTCTGAATCAGTGACAAAGTAAAAGGAGGCCATGCTGTTACCTCAGGCCTTGAACCTTGGCACAGCGATCCCAGGCACAGCTGTCTTGGACTCGGTTCTCTTGTTTGCGTACCCGTTCGCACATGCATGCTTTGGAGTTTTATTTGCAGATCCCTGAGCATCACAGCTATGTTCCCCGAGCCAGACCACCTGCAACAATTAAAAATGCCTCTGCAGCTTGCTGGCTCAGCAGGGCTCTGATCAACACTGCATTATATTATAAAGAGAAGTTGTTTTGCAAATAGTTGTAAAAGGGGGATCTGGTTTCAGCCCCCTGGCCCGCTCAACCCGTCATTTTCCCCACAGTGTTCCCACTCTGATCAAGTGGAGTAAACCATGGAATAAAATACAGACACTGCAGCAAATTGATGCCTTTCTCCATGAGATCAAACATTTTTTCACTTTGATGGCTCCAAGTTAATCCATGCAGTAAGTAAGTCCAAAGTCAGACATCACTGGAGGGGAAATCACTCTGGGGAAACATTGGCGTTTGATAATAAAAATATATATCTATATATTTAGTGTGAGACAACCATGTCAGTAGCAATAAAATCAGCAATGGGACTGTACTTCATGAATAAAAGTTTCAAATGATATTTATACATATTTAGGAGTCACATGATGCACAGTTGGAAATAGGATGACATGAAGAGGAATACCTTTGCTGCCTCTAAGTTCAGGCATCAGATCCGTCAAAGGCCAATGAGAAACAAAGAGTTCAAAATCTGCCAAGTCTACTGCACTGTTAATTTTGGCAGCTGTTTCAGATTTAGTGTTACTGTCTAGACAAAAAATGCTCATTAGATTTAGTCACATTTTAGCAATTTTTATCAGTCTATTAATTTTAGTCAATCAAAAGTCGCTTTATTCAGTGTTTATGTGTGCTGGAACACATATGTCTGTTAATTTCACCAAGATTGTCTCACTACTGTAGTAGTGTAAGCGTGGTAGAAAAGAAAAGAGAGGCTCTGGTCAGCTTTGAGCTGCTCCCAGCAGCAGGATTACCTCTTTAGAGGTTAGCGGTTTGAATGTCATGGGGGTGTGGGTCTTAAAGAACTTGATCTACACATACATCACTTCTGTTTTCTCTTATTGGTAAAAAATATTGTGCTTTTAAAAAAAAAGATCTAATAGCCCACCACTAACTTTTCAGTCAGGTAAACATACATAATCATAGTCTGTCTATTATCTAAGATTTCTTTTAACTCATTATTAGCTCGTCTTCACTATGGAAAAAATGGTTATTGGCGAGCATTCTCCTATAAAGTCAATGAAATCAACACTAGCATAAATTCATTTTAGACGTGATTAAATTATGAGCTGTGATGATTCATCTCAAAACATGGTGGACAACTCGCAATGTACTAAGCTAAGGATAAAGATGTCATCTTTCTGTCTGTATAACAAGGATGGTACCAAGAACCAACAGTGGAGAGGAATTCCTGGTTTCCATGATTTAAATATTCCTATCATGGATCATTACCAATCACCTCACACCTATGCAGAGCTGTACCCACTTAATGGAACAGAGAATCCAAACCAGACGACATTAACATTCTCATTTCCAAATATGACTGTATGGCTACACACAAAAAACATGGATTTAGCAGCCATAGTTGCTACAAAGATACCACATGGAGACTGTGGAACTGATTGTTTAGCTTGGGCTCAGTGTGTTTTCATCTAAGTTATGACCTTACACGGAATGATCAATATGGAAGTTACTAAAATCTACATCTATACAGAACTGGACAACTTTATCTCTTGAGGAGGACTGTGGTGGTTCAAAGCCTACATCATGGCTATCTAGAGCTGGAGTACCATTGAAGCCACCATTGTCCTTCTCACCTTCAGTCAATTCTGTGTCTAAATGTGTTAAATGACCTGATAAGAACATCCTTATAATGTATGTTATGAAAGAGACATATCTGAGATGTACAGATGTACTGTAGTAAAGTCTGGTTGAGCCAAAAGCAAAGAAAGATCATTTTTGTGGTTTAGGGGTGGTTTATTTACACAGAACCTCAGCTGTGCTGCTATGTCTGTTCCAAAGCTAACGTCATGTTTGCATTTTGACTTCAGGTTTCCATAACAATAAAACTTTCATTCCAACCCCCATACATCCACAGCATTTCTGCCACACAGTGAATAACAGCATAGATTCTGCTGTAAAGAGTCTGCTGTGGTTGCAAAGCTGCGGGGGGAATGTATGTTGTTAACATATCCCATAGGTAGGATATAGGATCACTGTACTGTAATGTACCCACAGAGTTTGAAAGCAACATTATGTAACATTTCTTTCATAAACTAACAGATTTTAAATCATGTCTATGCTACACTGACTTGTAATCAGTTGAGTGTAGTGTTAATGTTTGTACAGTGGGCATTCTGGACCACTGGGAAGAGGAGGTTTTCAGAGGAGGTGAAATGCTGATGTGGAATCTATCTCAGTTGTCTTAGACACTTCATGTGATGACTGAACTTGACTATAACCATTGTGTTGCAGTTTTACTAGACTGCAGAATGCAGACACAAGTTTGATGAACTGGAATTGTTTGGACTATTTATTTACAAGTGACAAGAACAAAACTCAACAGGTGAGGTCCAGGGAGAATTTTCAGGGCTGGAAACAAAGCAGACAAAACGATCATCAGGGCAGGCATCCAAAAAATACAATAACAAAAGATACTTCACAATTAAGTTCTTTAGAACTGGTAAGTTGCGACTTTACCACAATAGATCCAACAACTATTAGGCAGAGTCTGGGAGGGTGAACCGGAGTTAAATACTGCAGGAGCTGATGAGATGATGAGGCTGAGTAGGTGAGGATCAACCGAGGAGCAGCTGGAGAAACAGGTCAGCCTGTACAGACAGGAAAACACAAGGAAATACACAAACCAAGCATGGAGTGAAAAGATGAGGATGGCTTACAGAGAGAGAACAAAGAGGGTGATGATGGACTGTAGTGCCAGGCCAGGCTAGATGAATGAGAGCAAAGGGCCTGGGCAGGCTGGAGGTAGTGCGACAAGGAGACAAGAACCCAGTTCATGGTGGAAGGCCATCCTGCTGCAACCAGTGACCGTGTTAAGATTGGACAGCACATGTGTGGCGTCACCCAAAGGTTTCTGAAGCTTAGAATCTCTGGTGCTGGCTGCCGTCATGTTTGCTGTCCTGACTCTCCCATCTAATCTAAAAATCAACAATGACGTGGATCGTCTTAAAAGCTAAGTTAGTAACAAGCATTGATGGGACATGAATGTGTGCAGATGGAGAGGGAGAAAGGAAGAGAAGAGCTCAGTGCATCATGGGAGCCCCCCAGCCGACAGTCCAGGCCTATGGCAACATAACAAAAACTAACCTGAGTTATTAAGCACCTCACCACCCTGAGCAATGTTCACCCGTAAGCTGACCAGAGCTCAGAGGTTTGTGTTTGTGCTCAGCTAAGATCTGGCATTCTACATTTTGGCTGTAAAAACCTGGAAGCACATGCTTTTCCTGTAAGTGTCTGAGCCAGTGAAAGAGGATAAAATAGTAATAATGTGCTCTCTTCTTTTGTTTGGTTTTGCCGAGGAGTCTGGCTGCTGCATTTTGAAAGCTGTAACTTATTTACAGAGAGCGACAGGAGTTGAAACGAGAGGAAATAAAAGCATGTGACTCAAACTAGCCTCCAGAGTTTTGGTGAATTTTGTCTACATGCATGTTGTGGTTGCATAAAGTGACAACAATAGTTACAAATAGGAATCCACATCTCATTTAACTCATTTATCAAACTACATGCATCTCGCTGTCTCCTTATATGATTATGTGTAAGGTCTTATTGAGAGGACTGACAGCCCCGTCTGCTTTACAGAAAAAGAAAGAAAGAAATGTGGTCTTCCATCCCTTCACTGAGGAAGCGGCCTCTGTCATCTGAGCCTATCCCCATCTGTCTCAACTTAGGACAATTTGTCTAATTGTGCTAAATTGAGCTGCTGTCAGTGATTAAAGTTATTCAGAGGAGGAACGAATCTCTATGCCCATGTCAGTTATTAGCTCATTGATTACAATAATGTAGGAAATTGCCCGTTGGAATCAAATGTTAGCTTAGACACCTGGCTCACACAGTAAAGAGTACAGGAGCTAGAGCCCAGAGGAGGAGACTGCACTCATCTGTGAAATTAAATGTGACAGTAACAGCGCACAGTGCTAAGTCGCTCAGTTCTATGTAGAGAAACCTGATACTGCTGCGAGACGACCAGAGCTCTGCATGTCCAGGAAGTTACCGCTCACCTCATTCAGTCCATCACTGCTAAGAGGCAACTCCATGTAAAGACATGTAAATCTTTCCTACATGTTTGTACATGTTCATGGAGATGTTTATTGTTAAAGGTTAGGAGGTATACCATTGTACAATCACCAGCAGGTGTCTGTGATGGCAGCACGTGTACAGGAGTAGGCACATGGAAGACTCACGTGGAATAATCTTTATAGAGGTGGAAGCCGAGAGACAATGTCTGCTCACCGCCACATGAAGATGTCAAAGACACAATCATCCTGGGTTCAAATCCAGCCGGGAACATCTGTCACATGTCACTGCAGCTTCTCCTGCCACACAAATTCTTAAAATTAAATGCTAAAAGGGGATGTAATACAGAAAATAGAAATAAAAAATACAGGATATCATCTTATGAGATTTGGAAAGGAAGGAACTGCAAAAGTATTTTGTTTTACTCGTTTCCTTCCTTTCTCAATTAGCTTTCCTAGCTGTATATCCATTTACATGTACTGGCAATGCCAACAGTTGGGCTATTCATCATATTATCGTCAGCAAGTCAACCTACAGTAACCGTGTTGTTATAAGGAGCCGCAACATCGGGGTGGAGGCAGGTATCTTAAAAATCTGGACAGAAACATACTGATACCAGAAGTTAGAAAGAAAATACGTTTGAGTAATTTGTGTAAAGTGACCCTTATATTTGGCAAGAGAGTTGATTGTGCAGTGTAAAAGTCTCAAAGTGTACATCTTGTTTCAAATGCAGAGTTAGGAACCATAAGAAAGGCCTTCATGCTCTGCGCCTTTTTTATTCACTGTTACCTGCAGCTTTCTTCCAGGGCAACAGCAACAAGTTGAGTCCCATTGTTTTATGTTAAGGTTGTGTACAAGCAGCAACCTATGTGTCTGGGAAATGAAGCCAATGTGGAAGCGCCAAAAACTGTAATTCTTTGACTGTCCACTTAAGGCTGGCTCCAGAACATTTCAACCTCCATAAGTCCCCATGTTCAAATGTCCAACTTCACAGCAGAAATAAACAAGTTTACAGCCTGGTACAAAAAACTGTTAAAAAACACCTTTGCTGACTTTTAGATGAGATAGGTAGGATAGATGAGGTAGGACAGTCAACAAGGTCGTGGTTCAATCAGTGGCAAGTGGCTTCAAAACGGCGCTTTGCAAACCTATGGGGATGTCCATTCTTGTTACTGTCATTGATTGAGTAGTGTCTTTCAAGACCATAAAAGGATCACTTCCTCAGGGCTATGCTCCAGTGACACCACTATTGGACACTGTCCTTACAAAACAAAGGGAATAAGGAGGAAGCCCAGTGAAAAAACAACGATACTGGAATACCATGTCGTCAGGCGTCGGTATGCTACCTTCAGATTGGCTCAGGAAGCCTGTGTGACGAGCTCAAACAAACGATCATTCTTGTACAGGTGCTGGCAATCTCCTGTGTCTGTCTGTCCAAGTCAATTATCGTTACTGTGCAGTCATTGTGAAGCACTTTGTGAGGTCTGCTTCAGAGAGGCTTGTATATATGAAATCAACATTACGTTACTGGTGGATATTGATTACATGTTTTACTGCAGCACCCACCGATTCAAACCTGCAGCCAACTTCTAAACGAAGGCTTAAAAAAGGAGTTGGAACCTGTCCCGTGGGAGCTGTTAGCCAGTTGCTCAAGAGGGAGATAAATGGAATGTGATGTAATCAGACTCCCTGAAACTGCTGACTAATTGTTGTGATATGTTCACTTGGACAGTGTTCTTTCTATTGCTTTCCATTTGACCAACAGTTTGATTTCATGACAAAGTATTTTAAGGATGAACTCTTTTTTTTTCTTGCCGAGCAGTTTGTAATGTTATTGTTTGTATTTTGTCATTTTTTGTTTTAACTTTTTAAAGCTTGCATTGTCCGACTCCTCGGAACTCTGAAAGGTTACGTTTTACTAACTTTTCCTCTATCGCCATGAGTAGACCATAATTTAAACCCTAAAGGATGAACCCCACCATCCCCAGCCTCCATCCTCTGCCTAATATAAACATAAAATAATTCAATCCATTTCACCAAGCTTAGTTTACGTAAGCCATGCTTTTGTAATTCCCATTACCAGTCGTGAGCAGTTATCCACGTCCTCTGTGCCAAATGCCACTGAAAACACATGGATCCACCCGAGGAGGCTCATAAATAAAGAAACGACCGCTTTGTGAAATATGCTACATATACAAACACTGCAGGTCCTCACAGCTCTCAGTGAAGAGGCATTCGCTCACCATGTGTTAAGTACATTCAACACGAAACTTGTCAGTTCACCTCAATCACAAAAACACATTTTTGCAATTACGCTATGGAGCCGAGCAGATAGTTCTGCCCAGGTTTTAATGCTGCGTTCTCTGGGGACCAAAGAAAGTATTGGACAACATAATGATAATTTTACAGATCCCCACCAGACATGTTTTAAATCAATATAATATGAGCACAGGTGGTTTGAGATTCCCAAGTAACACTTGTTCACTTGTCTAAATTACATATTGGAGCCATTACTGGCTTCTGAACTAGTTGTGACGTCACAAAATCATGCTTGTACTTATACGTCTTTGTGCTCTGATTTCATGAGGTATTATATTTTTAAATATTTATGGTCAGCATGTTTCTGAAGTAGCAATTTTATGTTTTCATATTCTGGAATTCCTCAGAATGTAGCTATTTTTTGTTGCGTTCCCACGCTGTATTCAGTCAAAGCATGACGTGTACACCGGAAACAATGCAGTGTGTAATGCGGCGCGATATCAGTCCCAGTGTGTACTGTTACCACTAACGCAAAGCCGACATTTCCTGCTGCTGCTTCAAGTTAAAAGTATTCAAGTATTCAAGCAAAACAAGGACAGCTTTTATTGTGCAGTGACAACAGGAAACAGAAAAGATTTTTCACAAGGTTACTGAGGTCGTTAATCAAAAAACGCGTGGACAAAACATTTCAGTCCTTTATTTGTCAGTATTTTAAACGATGCCAGGAGGAAGTGAGTCACACTCAGAGTCAGTATGGATCTGACTGACAGGCTGTGTAGCTCGTGTGCTGCTGACGATATAAGGACGCCCAAACCTGAAATCGGTGCTGCGAGTTCATTCAAATCTGTCTTCTTGCACACACGCAGAAACATTTTGCCCTAAGAGCAGCAGCTGAATCTGATCCATGTGTTCTGATATATGCTGAACGATGAATAACCTGTTGCTCAAGAGCTGCCTTCTGTCCAGAGAACAGTAGTAAAGGGTGTGACAGACATTCCTCAGAAAAATGAGCTGGACAGGAATGGACAGTGCAAAACATTTCCATGTTTCTGTTTTCCCATCAGAAATAGAAGCATTATAGACTTTTTTCACCAAAAGAGAAAAAAAAGGGAGAAGAAAATATGAATCATGTGTTAGACCTCTGAGTTCTCCCCAGCTTTTCCCATGTCAAAATAATATAACATTTACAAGACTTGGACTTAGAAAAAGTTACGGCCCATAACACATTTTATGGAAGAGCAAGATAAAATATGACTGAGGCCAGGGAGATCACTGTACAGCACACCAATGTGTGTGTGTGTGTGTGTGTGTGTGTGTGTGTGTGTGTGTGTTGATGGAGGAAGGGAAGCATGGAGGAATTCTCCATGAAATAGAAGCAGTGTGATCATTGTATACAAGCCTGTAATTGTTTCTGTTTTCTGGTGTTGAGCAACATACAGTCTGCTTGCTGCAGCACTGGCAATGATATTAATTATATATCATAAACAGTATACTAATTTGTGAAAAAGAAAGCAGCAGCTGCCAAATAAAAAACTAAATAATAATAATAATATACATTATAATTCAAATAAATGTCTAAAACTATAATACTGTATTAAAATAATATAGATAATGTATTTAACTACAAAGATGTGTATACAATAATAAAAAAAAACAGATAAAATAATTTTAAGTTGAGTTTAAGTTCATTACTTATTTAGTTATTTTCAGGGTTTACAGGGTTTAAATGTAAAGGTTCACATTGAAAATATCTATCTTAAACTTATAAAAGAAAACATTACATTCTCATGTATAGACAAAAACCTTTATATAATGAATGACATATTTAATTACAGATCATTATTGTAATTTGACATTCATTTTGGTGTCATTTAAAAACAACTGTATAAATACAAAAATGAGAAATAACTAATGTGTCATTATCAGCATGCATTTCTGTCACATAATGCACTATATGAACACATATATATTTATGCATGTGTGTATGTACATATTCTCATGTTTATTTCTTTTGTTTGCATTAGAAAAAAAAGAAAAAACAGAAAGAGAAAAAAACACAGAAAAAAAGCAAAATCTAAGACATCCCACACAAAATTCCAAAAATTATTGGCACCCTCAATTTAATATTTGGCAGCACACCATCTGATGTGCTTTACCAAAAAAAAC
Organism: Larimichthys crocea; assembly: GCF_000972845.2. Taxonomy (NCBI): domain Eukaryota; kingdom Metazoa; phylum Chordata; class Actinopteri; family Sciaenidae; genus Larimichthys; species Larimichthys crocea. Next base: position 18,063,057 of record NC_040011.1, on the reverse strand, counting down.
TATTTTAGTCTCATCTGACTGACAGGACATCCCAGAAGGATTTTGGCTTTCTCTGGTAAGTCAACATTACTTTACTGGTGGATATTGATTACATGTTTTACTGCAGCACCCACCGATTCAAACCTGCAGCCAACTTCTAAACGAAGGCTTAGAAGCTGGCTTAGAAGTTGACTGCTGTGTCAGCAGTGGGCTCCTCCTGGGTCTCCTACAATGTCATTCCTTTCTCTTTCACATTACGACGGGTAGTGTGAGCTGACACTGCCTGTCTCCAGGTCAGCCTGTTTGAAAGTTGATCAAGGTTCACTGTTCACTATTCAAACAATCTTTTTATTGCATCTTTTCATCATTGTTTCACTTTTCACATGCTGAGTGCGGTACACACAGGTTGAGTCAACTTTCCTATATTTTAACTGGTTGTGATTTCTATTTTGCCAGCACATGTGACTTGCAAAAGGTATGTTTAATTACAAATTAAAGGAGCGTCACATTCTAAAAACACAATTATTTCTGAAGATTTTAAAAAGTGCCAATATTTTTGTAAATGTTTGCAATTTTGTGTGAAATGTTAGATTTGACTCCTGTGGCAGAAATGCAGGGGTGGCTGTGTCAGTAAAATGTAGTCAGCAGCTGTTTGATGATGCAGGTGATATTCACATGACAGAATCTGCAGTCAGAAAACGTAATCAAGGTCTTTGGCCATTTGAAATGATTGATGATTTTTTGGGGGAGAAACACGTTTCCTGTAACGTAACTGGCAAAACAAACTAGTTGCATAGTAGTGAGATTTATAGGTGACAGTGTTGGGATATGACGTATAAAGAGACTTTGTGAACAATCCCCCTACAATAAATTACTGTTGCTCATAAGAGGTACGAGGCAAGGGGATGTTAATAAATCTAAAAATATTCCGCTGATTGTTGTTATTATGAACATAATATCCAACGCAGGTTATGTTGGTGAGAGAATGAGAAACAGAAGCCTCTATTTTTTTATTCATTCACTTCACGTGGTTCAGGTGGGAATCCTGTAAAGCTGTCTGCATTTATCTATAAAATAATATGATGGATTCTCCTTCAGTACTGTACATGAAACCTCTGCAGCCATCTGAAGCAGCAGGACAGACATGTTGATGAATCTGCAGCCTTTCATTTGAAATGTGCCTTTGTGATCTCCAGTTCTGAGTGTGATCAGGTCCAGGTTGTTCTGACCGCACCAGAGGTCCAGCTAGTCAACTTTCGGTCTATAAAAGCAGAAAGACTCGCTGTCCTGGATGAGGCTGGTTCAGTGAGCAGGGTGAGTTCATAGTGGGGGGTGTCTGGGATGATGCTGTTAAATCACAGGAATCTATCAGAGACCTTGTATACGTCCCTGGGGAGTCAAGGTGTTCCAGTATGTAGTGCAGTCCAATGCTGACTTCATCACCCATGGACCTGTTTGTCTAGTAGGCGATCTGCAGGGAGTTTGTGATGTCCTTCAGGTGGGTCAACACCAGTCTTTCAAAAGATGTCAGGGCTTTTGAACTTTTGAACATTAAAAAATTCAAGACCTTTCACCTTTTTCACAAAACCTGGAAAGTTTTGCGGGACTGACAACTTACTGATTTCCTGATAAAGCATCTCCATTTGTTGAGGTGTTGAACTCAGCCCGTCTGCACTTTGTGCTGCTGCACATGCTTGAACCAGCAGGTATGTGTGAAGACGCCCAAAGAGTTGTGTTGGAGCAAACAATCTGGGCTTGGAAGAGTCTGGATCTCTGGTTAACACTTTATCAAAAACACCTTTGCTGTATCTATTGGAGTTTAAAAGGTTCTTGGAAGAGAGATCATGAGTCTGGCAGGATCTGATGAGAAAGACTGAATAGTACTTGAACAAACAGCAATAAACCCGAGCTGGTTCCAGAATCCAACTAAAATTCGATTCCCAAAGATCTCCCTCATATATCTGGTGCATCTCCTCTATATGTGGCTGAGCCCAATCTAATTTTAAAAGAGAGTTCACATTATTTCCATTCATATATGTATCTAAAAATGTCTCGTCCTGGTGTTCCAAAACACCTGTGATACAAACATACATACTAACATTAGCTAACAGCAGATGCAGTAGCTTACTTTACTGTCCATCAGGAAGCTTCTGGAGGAGGAGGTCAGAGGCAAAACCAGAACGTTTTCTCCATAAAATGTGATCCAGTTTCACCAAAATCAGTCAATATAGTTTGTGATGTGTGACTGTAACATGTTACGTACTTCTTGTGGAGGTTACATAGTGCAAGAACAGATGTACGTTCAGATCTGTTTTGAATCTATTTGTGTTTCCAGTTGAACTCTTCCAATTCATTCAGCTTTCTGGCCAATGCTCTTGATGTGGGAATGTTTCTCAGTACTTACTCCTCCAGTGGTAGTCTGCACTGGACATCAAGAAACATGAAAACGATGATAATTGCAAAGGAAGATTATTTATTACGTGTTAAGTGCAATTCACTTGTAATGCCAGCGCAATAAGTAGCAGTTAATACAAACAGTGTGATACCGCTATGGCTCTCAAGTGATGACGGATGGCTCCAAGTATGCACAGAGACATTCTTGGTTTATGCAGCGGCTCAGGAGGACGATATTCATGCTGAACACATTCCAGAGGAGCAACGCATCCCTGCAGAAGAGTGTCCACCCACACTGTCTCCAGCTCTGACTTCTAAATCTTTTTTAAACTCTCGTTGTTAACGCTGCTCTCCGCTCAGTCACAAACACAAAGTGGAAAAGGAACAGCATGGGGCTGCATGCAATGCTGTCATGCCAGGTCGTACAACAGTGGAGGGTATCATGTGCTAGTCATCAGTACCTAAAGAGTCATCTCCTACATGGCAAGATGGGAGCAGAGAGTTCATGTGATTCCAAATAATACAGTATACAGGAGTGGTTCTGGTCCATTTAAATCACCAGAGACACGCCGTGCTCAGTTGTTCTTTTAGAGGAGTCAGTTAAATTGTCAGCCCTGTTCTGTCTGTCTGCTCTGTCTCTGCTGCTTTTTGCTGCTAGTCAATATAGGCAACAGGAAATGGGGAATGACATGCAACAAAAGATCCCCAGTCAAATGCATGGTAAACTGGGATCACTGACTATCAAAAGCTAAATTGGGACCTCCTATATTTGACTGAGCTCTTTGACTTTCCAATGAGAAATGTTAAAAGTGGCATGAGGGTTCAGTGATCTGCAAAACTTTAATATCTCTTGATCAGGTGGAAACATTTTACTTGTCTTTATTATATATTATGGTTCTTTTCTTTCCTCCTGAGACCCAGTCCATTCATTTGTGTCCTTTATAATGGACATTTTGTTCACCTGTATCTTCCTTAAGTATTTGGACTTACCCTATCAAGCCCTAAAGCATTCTGTAGAGGACATCCTCTACAGAAGAGGCTTTCCAGTGATGTCATGTGATGGGTTTACATGCTGGGAACTTTGCTTTTTACGGAAAAGGATGAGTATCAGCCTGTGATGGGGAAAGATGGTGATGAAGTAGGAGAGGAAGAAAATTCAGGAGAATCTGATGAAACAGAGTTAGAGCCAGAGAGGGAGCAGGAATGTCGTCATGCTCTGTGGACCACGACTAACTTGTATGTTTTATTTTGTTTCAGACTAATGTATTCAATCTTATTATCATGTAATATTAAATAAATAAATATTGTAAATACTGTAGTATTTGTACTATGTATTACTGCTGTTAAATATATGCTAGTTGCCAAAAAATATGCTTATTAGGTTGGTCAATAGCGAGTCATATCACATCAACAAAATCTTTGAAGATCTGGCAGCTTTTACAAATCAGAGACAGCTGCAAACTACAGGAGTGTCACTGAATACTACTGCCCAAGAAATCAAGATTTTCTTCGGCATATCAGTACACATAGCCTGCCTTGGCTATCCTAGAGTCAAAAAACGTTTTAGGCTAAAAAAGTTATTAGCAGGAAAATGACAAGGGATAGGTTCCACAAGCTGAGGAGCTCACTCAAGATGTCAATGACCTGGATGTAACTGAAGAGACAAACGAGTCAGACAATTTTTGGAGAGTCAGACCATTGCTTGACCGTGTGTAGGCCTTCCAAGGTGTGACAAGGTGTGCGTGGATGAGCAAATCATCCTGTTCACAGGCCACTGCTCAATCAGGCAGTATGTGCCAGGAAAGCCAAACCCTACTGGCCTAAAGGTTTTTGGACGTGCCTCACCAAAGGGTCTGGTCCTGGATTTCGAGGTCTATTAGGGAAAGAACACATTCAGGGGCCAAAGACTGGGAGTTGGAGCTGCAGTGGTCTTGCGAATGGTCTAGTCTGTTCCTACAGGAACTTATGTGTTCTTTGATCAATATTTCATGACAATCAATCTCATGGTTGCTTTGCTCTCAAAGGGTCTTCCAGCAACTGGGACTATTATGAAGAACAGGGTTTCAAAGCAATGCCAGCTGCCAGCAGATAAGCAGCTGAGAAAAGAACGGAGAGGGGCTTCAGTGACCTTGGTCCAGAGGGGGCCTGAGCTAGCAGTCACAAAATGGTTTGACAATAAACCAGTTCTGATGGCCTCCACTGTCTATGGGAAAGATCCAGAGGATATCTGTAGGAGATGGTCCAGCAAAGACAAAGGTCATGTTCAGGTGAGACGGACAGCAGTAATCAGGGAATATAATGACAACATGGGTGGCGTAGACCTCTGTGACCAAATGCTGAGCTTCTACCGCATCTCAACCAAGACCAAGAAGTGGACATCACGTGTGATGATGCATTTCTTTGAAGTTGCCATCACAAATGCTTGGATCTAGTAAAGTCTAACAGTAAAGCGCTGAGTCGACCAGCTAGGAACACCCAGCAGTACCTTGACTTCAAATTGCACCTGGTTGAAGAGCTGCTGGATAGTCCTCCATTTGATGACAGCAGTGATGACAGTGAGGAAGAGTATCATCCACCAACCAAAACAAGGATCCCACAACCAGAGCCAGCTGTATGCAGACTAGGAGCCAGGCACATGCCAGAGATGATGGACATCAAACATGCAGAAAGATACAGAAGTAAGGGCTACAATGGCAAGACATACATAAGGTGCACCAAATGCAAAAAACCAAATGAAAACATGCTTCCAGGATTTTCACGCTAAAATATCCCGAGGAAGAAGAAACGCAGAACTGCTTTTGTCCTTTCAAGCAACAAGCAACAGAAGAGGGATACAGAATTTTATTTTTTCGATCAAATTAAATGTGTTCTTGGGTTAATATCACTTTAAAGACATAATCTGCTCAAATTGTATTTTCTAAACTCAGCTCTATTTTTACAGGGAAATCGTCCTGTTGTACTCTACAGTGGATATGCTGTGAAATTAAAATTAAAAATATGTTGTGAAAATATTTAAATTGTAAGGTGTTTTTTAGGCCCAAATACGCAGGAAATCACACAAAAAAAGAAATTGTAAGACACTTTTTCTCTTTGGTTCTCTGGCAAAAGTCAAATTAGGTCTGAACATCATGCTGGTCCTGAATTGAAAGAATGAAAACCTGATGAATCAGAATCAGGTTTACTGCCAAGCAAGTCTTCACATACAATCAAGTCAAAGATTTTAAAAAAGTATTAAAAAAATATATAAATATATGTACAGTATGTTTTCAAATGAAAAGAACAGTGTGTGCATGAATATGCAAAGTATTCTCCATTCACAATAGCATAATATTTAAATGTGCAAGATATTAATCAAAACCTACTAGACCAAAATATGTTAAATGAAAGGTGTGCCACAATCTTTCCAGCACGCCTCAGAGTCCTGGAGGAGTCAACGTCCTGAAGAGACAGGAGATCAACAGACAAGATGATACGCTGCAGTCTGCCCTTGTCCTTGGCAGTGGCAGCAGCGTACCAGATGGTGATGAAGGATGTGAGGATGGACTCAATGACTCAGTTCATCCTCTGTTGTTCTTCCTTGATGAGAATCACTTGAGGTTGTGGGAGATGATGGTTCCCATGATGCAGAAACACTCCACAGTGTCAAGTCGGGAGACGCACAGGGTGATGAAGGCAGGTGTGGCTGAGCTCTGAACTTCCTTCTGTAGCCTTGATCACCTGTTTAATCTTCCCATTACTAATAGCTATAGCTCAGCTAATTAATAATTATTATTAACAATGGTTTTGTACTGTCATACACACTCAACATGTGACTTAAAGGATGTTATATGACCTCTGTGTAATTATGTGCTTGGCACCCAACAATCGTCATATAGAACAATAGGTACAATAATGCACAACCACAGCCCATAATAATGCATTGCATCACCAGGCGCGGCACGGGTGTGACCACACACCCTGAAACTTGGCCAGTGAATGTACACATTGTTTTCCAGCGTGTCAGCTGAGTCTCTGGAGCTCTGAAGACACACCAGCGGCTTCTTCTCTGCTGCAGCTGCTGGTTTGACTCCTATTCCTCTGATTCATCCTCACACATGTTATCTGGACATTTTACTCTGTAAGCTTGAACATTCAGAGGGAGCTCGGAGTAGAACCACTGCTGAAAGGATCCAGCTGAGAGAAGCTATAATGTGATGAAAAGTGCTTTTGCTCCCCACATAGAGGATCTTTGGGTTTATTCACCTACTGACAAGCATGCACACCTTTTGTTGATTATGTTTTTCATCAACATTTAAATTTGGCAATATCGAATAAAATCATGTGAGGTGAAAGGATGGTATCTGCATGTGTGGTTCCCACTGTGAAGCATTGAGGAGGAGGTGTGATGGTGTGGTGGTGCTTTGCTGGTGAAATGTATTCAATTTAAGGCACACCTAACCAGCGTGACTACTATAGCATTTTGCATCCCATCTGGTTCGAGCTTAGTGGGACCATCATTTGTCTTTCAACTGGACAGTGACCCAAAACACACCTCCAAGCTCTGGAGCCCTATTTGACCAAGAAGGAGAGTGATGGAGTGCTACATCAGGTGACGTGGCCTCCACAATGAGAGATGGTTTGGGATGAATGAAATGAAAACTGAAATTCATTCATTTAAAAACATAATACTATCAAAACACAACAAAGTTTCATATGGGAAAATAAACGCTGAGGTTACTGGAATGTAATTTAAACTAAGTTTTGCAATTTCTGAAATATTTGGCTTTAATAATCACCCTGCTACAAAGTCACATTCTTACCCCTACTTGAGCTCAAATGTGACGGAAAAATAGTAAGTGGAAGTCAAATAAACTATTCAAAAACACTGCAACGGCAGCTTCAGATAGGAAAGATTCGGCAGAGAAGATTCTTGATTCTGTTTAAGAATTAACAGCAAAAATGTATAATCTTATCAAGAATAAACCTGACTCCTGAGCAAACTGTCTGTAGCTGCACTGCTGTGTGTCATAATGGTGGTACTTGGAGAGCCTAATATTTTCTGAGGTAGTACATGATTTAAAACAGTTAAGAAACACGGCTTAGAACATTCTGTTCCCGGTCATGATCTTCATCCAAAGTTCTTTTAAAGTCATCTGTCAGATCAAACTGTGTTGAGTTAAAAGGAACCTGTAGCAGAGCTCGCTGCCATCGTGGGTTCCCCAGCACAATCACAGGCACGACAGTCCTTTCACATAACTGCTGCTGTTTTCACACACATACACACACGTCAACACCAATGCAACGTTCTTGACGTGTGCTTCTGGCTGCCCGGCTTCTCAGGCGCACATTATTAAATTACATGTTCGTTAACAAAACCATCTCATATGCACAGGCTGGCTCATCTGCCTGTCCTCTCTGTGCGTCTCCGTCCCTCGAGGTCCAATGTGCTACTGGAAAGAGTCTGATCAGACAACGAGCTCCAGCTGTGTTAATCAACTTACCTGGCACAGACCAGTGACACTCCAACTCCAACCCCCATTTTTAAATGGAAAATGTACATGGCTTCAACTGTAAAAGCAACACAAACTGGTATTTTTAAATATGGACAGCTCTTAACGTGTGTTTGTTCTGATTACATTACGTATGATCAAAAACTAGCAAGTCGACAGCTTTGCTAACAGCCAAACATCAACAAGGTCACCAGCAGCAGCTGATATCACTGACTAGTCCAGCAGCAGTCAGCCCAGCTCGCCGTCTGTCTTTCAGCCTTTTATTTCACCAAGCTCTCACCAACCACTAAAAGTCAGTCCCACATTTACTCTTGTCCAGCTTCTTACTCGGTCACTCTCTCCTTTTCTCTTCTTAGCTTCTGCCATTATGTCCATAGAGGCTGCTGAGCGACAGTAGCTCAGTCCATAGAGACTTGGCTTGGAAACCAGAGGGTGGCTGGTTCAAGTCCATCATGGACCCAAAGTTTGGAAGGTGGGTTGGTAGGTGGAGGGGTGTGTGTGGTTGTATCTTGGGGTTAAAATGCATGTCAATAGAACTGAGTGAAAAAAGAGGGATTAATAAAGTATCTCTTCTTTGTCTTATTCATACATTGCCTGCATGCTCAGCTCCTGGTCTGGCACAACACCGGCTCTGCTCCCCGTCCACATTCACCCGCACCCTGGGCTTGAAATCCTCCTCTTCCAAGTGGTCCAAACGCCTGTGGTACAAACACTAACACACACAGTAACTCACAGTATTGGCAGCCCGGCTAAACTAACACACACAGTAACTCACAGTATTGGCAGCCCGGCTAACGTTAGCTAACAGCAGCTACAGTTCACAGCAGATTACTTCACTGTCCATCATAAACTCTGTAAATCACAGAGAGTTGAGGCGGAGCAGCCGGAAGACATCAGAGGGAAAACAAGAAAACATTTTCTCCATAAAATATGATCCACTTTCATCAAACTCTCATGACATTTATGGAAAGAGCTGCATGTTGGCACTGGTGCGTGGGGGAAACGGAGACAAAGAAGAGTGGTGAGTTCTAAATGTGGTAAGTGAGGAAGAAAACTGCTTTGTGTTCTCTCAAAGGCTTGAAAGATTTTTTAAACCTTTGCTGCTGAAGCCTTAATCAATGACAGTCGTGAGCATGAGGGGCTCCTGCCCCCTGCACTCATATTGAATCCACGAATACATGTTCACATCAATACAACACACACACACTTCTCTCTCTGTCCCCCGCCCTCACTCTTTGTCTCTCTGCATTTTTCAGAGTGTGCTGCATTCAGATCTGACTTGTGCCGTGTTGAAAATGTTACTGGTTCAACCTGGTGAGACGGCCGTCGTAATTTTTGACATAAAAGTGACCAGGGTGCTTATTCAAATGTTAAATTGCTTTCAGATTAACATAAAGGGGTGCATGTCTGAAAGGGGTTATTATCTCATACAGGAGCTACCATGTCTACAAAGTCTTATTCATATGTGAAAATATGTAAAGTTACACAAACCAAACGTGACTTCACTATTTAACTGTCTACAGTTCTTTAGTGTAACGATTTGAATCCCAAACACCTGTGCTGTACACGATGTATCTGTCACAGAAAAGACAAACATACCTGATGATGATGCTACTGAAAGACACTCGACGTTCAGCCGTGACATTCAGAGCACTGACAGGTGAAGTGAATAAGACAACATGGCGCCTGTCAGTGGGTGGAATATATTAGGACATCAGAACATTTTGTCCTCAAAGTGGACGTTTGAAGCAGGATTTGAGCAACAAGCTGCTGTAGCTCAAAGTGTTGAATGAGCTCATGTTGGTTCTGATAGTTTGTTGTGTATGCGGCTGCTTGGCCGCACACACACACACACACACACACACACACACACACACACACATTTACTGTAATTAGCCTCCTGTATGGCTGGGGCATTTTAGGTGTCCTGACACAGGCCAGGCTACTGCAGGCTGCAGTCCTCTCTCCATGTGGATCTCATTACTGCACTGGAAATATGACTGTGATACACAGGTAGTACACGTTCTCCATCAAAGCCAGATCTTCTCTTTGGTAAATTATACGCCCAGCTTCCATGCTAGGCTAAGAGAGGCAGGGGGGAACCTCCTGTACTGGATGAAGGTGGGCAATCGAAGATTGAAGACCAGCTTCTGGCCAGATTTGATGTATCACTGAAATCCATACTTTCATCTTTTAGCTCTGGTAACAAGACACAGTGCACACCGACGCGTTGATTTATAATCCCTGCTCCAGCCAAACACTCTTCATTTATTATTCTGCCTCTGTGCAGGAATACTTTCACACAAACTGTCCACACAATGATTCATTTGATCATGTACATCTTAAGGCATTACTCAGACGGATTTCAGAGATTTTTATGTTAGGCTAATACAGTCTTGGTGTGTGTGTGTGTGTGTGTGTGTGTGTGTGTGTGTGTGTGTTGCATGTTACATGCACAAGTTCAAGTTTACACTGCCTGTGTGCACACACACAGAGTTCAGGTTTACACATGCTGCATTGTTCCAAGTGATCGAAGCTTACATGGTAGATTTGTTTCTGCATTTTCTGTTTATGTTTACTTTGTGTGCTACATTTAAATATTCTAAATAATATCATTTATATTATTCTAAATGATGATATATCAACATTCTAACTACAGCTATTTATAGAGAATTCACTGACAAAGAATTTTAAAAAATTGATTTAAGTTCAGATTGCATTTATTAATATGGATATATGTAATGTGCTGTAGGAAGGATGAAGGATAAAGGATTAAGGGATGAGGGTCGAGGGATGGAGAGGTAAGAGATTAAAAGAGAAATCAGCGTTGTTGATTGGTGGAGGAGTTTGCTGGTGGACTGCTGTCAGCTGGTGGTGGGTAGACAGGAGGGGACCAGGAGTGGGTGAACCGTCTCTCTGTATCTCTATGCATTAAAGCCCAGAGCAGAGAAAAGGGAGAGAGGTGGAGGAAAGACAAGAAAAAAAAGAGAGTTTTGGGGGAGGGATGTGAAAACTGAGTCAAAGAGGCGGTGAACACTGAGGTGTGCTAAAGTAGTTGAGATGCAGAAAAGGGTTGAGTTCAAGGCGTGGTCCTTGTTCCTGGTATTAAAACTTATAAACAGAATAGTGAACCTCGCAGGTGGTGCACGGCCTGATGGGAGTCAATCCTGAACCTCTGCAAGGTTCACTCCTGCAGAGTGGGAGCAGAATAAACAAATATAGGAAAATAATTCATATTTTCATAACTTTAAATATCATTTCAATTCTGTTCATGTAGTAGCCTGCTGCAATCGCATTCAGGTACATAACCACAGTGGAGGATGAGGGTCACGTCCTCCCAATACAAGATATGAAACATGAATTTATACCTCGAATACTTGTAAATGACAAGTCATCACCAATGACAGTATGAATAATCAGGGTTTATGCAGGAATCCTGAGGTTAAATTTAATACCATTTAATACCTTTTTAATACCATCTAAATATTTTTTTGATATTGCAACGCAACTTGCCTCTAGTCATATAGCAAAAACATGATCGATAAATAGGAGGGCACACGAACTCTTACTGTCAGTCCCTTAGTTATTTACATTTACATATGTATTTTATTTTAAAAATCAACCAGGGTTTTATTTTGTATCTTGTAGCTGATTTCCTTCCCCGCACGGTCTGCTCTGTGCTGAATTCATGCACTGTGCTCCAGCGTCCGTGAAAAATAGAAGCTCTGCGTATGTGTTGCGGGACCGGAGACTGTGTGAGCTGACACATTGACTAACATTCTGCATGCAGTGTATTTTAGGGGTAAGAGTTCAGCACCACTCCACACATAACCGTGTTCTCTAACGAAGACATCAAGTATATTTGACCAACAGTGTTTTACAGGAGGATGCTTGTGAACAGCTGTTATATTCACACTTTTCAATCTAATTTTCAGTCTATGAAATCAAACTTTTTAGTGCAAAGCTTGTTTCAAGTTTTACTCCAGCAATCAACCAAGTACAGATCTTTCCAGTATTCAGTGATGCTGTGCTGTCATACTAAGCACAAACTTCTTATTGAGAATCACTACAAACCGAGTGTTAGAATGACGTCCCAGCTCTGTGACGAGTCCATGCTATAAACAGCTAAACTTTAGCCTGGTGTGGGTCACACGCTCAATGTAAACAATACCACTGTGCGACAATCTGCCAATAAAAACATCTCCCCCCTCCTCGGATGAACTCTAGATGACGAAAATAGCGATGGAGAAGTTGCTACGACAGTCTATGTAATAAATTCTGGCAAACTTTAACAAATAAACTTACAACAAATCATGTGCCATTCTTTAAAAAAAATAAGACATAAGACATTTAATATTTTTTAAGTGCCTTAATTTTTACCAAGTTGATTTACTACCTTCTAATACTTTTTAATACCCCTCGGACACCCTGATAATGAACAGCATATGTGTGTGATGACATCCACAACTTTCTGATGTTTTGAAGCTCAAATATGCCGTGCTGGTGTGTGTGTTTCCTGTTTTTTACATGTCTCATGCACTTCCCTTATTTAGACTGTGTTTTGCTGAGGATGGCAGGGAGAGGTATCAGTAGTTCAAGGACAGGAGAGACAAGCACGTGAGAAACAGGTCTAAGAAGTATCATTCTGATACATAATGTTTATTGCTGACTCATCAGTGAGGGAGGTGTCTGAGACAGCCCATTTAAAAAAAATGTATAAGAACCTTTTCTCTGTAACCCCTTTTGTGTGTTGCACTGTTAAACGCTCCTTCTTGTACAAAAATAATTAATTCAACTTAAACTTTCATACTTTGAATCCAGTCTTCCTTATTCAATAGTTATTCAAGGGATGTTTTTCTTGTAACAGGCCACACATGATCCTCAACACTGATCTAAAAATCAGCAAAGACGTGGATCATCGGTAGACCTGAGGTGGGACTGAGGCTCAATGACTGGACGCTCAAACAAGTCATCTATAACGGCACCCACCTGTCACCTTCTGCAATTCTGCATCTTTAAGCGTTCATTTCATTTGAAGAGGTGAGTTCTATAGCAGGCTGTAAACATGTTTATTTCTGTTATGACTTTTGACATTTTGTTATGGGCGCTTATGCAGGTTGAACTTGCTCACTTACAGTATTACAGGTTTCACTTCACAGCCACAGAGGTTACCTGTGGTTACCTTAGTTTCCAGTGTTAAGTGTCGAGGGGGTTGCAATCAGAAAGTAGACTGCTGGATGCCTCTAACTCCAACAAACTTCAGCGCTGTCATCCAACCAAGACCAGAAACATGTTGAACAGACTGTGACAGCAGCGATTTGTGACATGAAATAGTTGGGCAAACACGTGTAAAGAGTCAAGGTGCTGCTGTGGTGCATGTTGGTTCACTAGAAATGTAGATGGTCTAACATTTCTACAGTCAGTGTTTATCTTTTTATATGAATATGGACATATGCATATGGAGCTATATCATAAGAAGTGATTATTTGTGTTTTGAAGTCCTAATGAACTAGTCTAAATATGACCTACATGAAGAACATCAGTGAGAAAATTGGTTATTTCTATGTAGTTATGCTTAATGTCTGCCACCGGCTTGGATCCCCCTCGAAACAGATGGAGCGAGGCGGTGGAAACGCAACGCTTTTGTCCACAGGGGCCAAAACTTCCTTGTAGCTGCTTTAAGACGAGTCTGAGATTATTCAGGGAACTGATTTCATTCCTGAAACAAACCTAGAAGACTGAATGGCTGACGGCCTACAGAGGCTGTAATGCTCATTTATCAGCATTAGACAGTACAAAAGTTGGATGGAATGAACAGCATACTGATTAATGTAACTATTCTTTGAAGCTCGCAAGTGCTGGTTAAGGTGAACAAACATCCTGTATTTTATCCACTCCCGTTTCTCAGGAACTTCTCAGGAAAAGGATTGCTAGTATGTGTCAGTGTGTTTGTGTGTGTGTACCTGTCTGATATCTTTTTTTCTGTTTATTTTTTTGGCACAAAAACGGAAGGAGACATAATATTTTTATAATAAACATGACCTATGTGGAGTGCAAAATCTGAGAAATCTACGCAGGCTGTTCAACAAGTGGCTCGGGCTGGATTTAATTTGTGTGTTATGGGGTTATGTTGCACATATGGAGCACGCACATCACCAATGTACCTCCTCAAACATGTAACTACACATCAGAGGGGCCATTCATCAGCCTGCACTGCTTGTGTTTTCTGCTTTGAGTCTGTAAAGTTTTGATCTTTGAGAGAGAAGACAACATTAAGGGATGTTTACAGCCTGGTACAAAAAACAGTTTTGGTCTCTGTGTCTAATTTCCCCGTTCATGACAACTGTACTGTATTAAGGCTTAAAGTTAGGCATTATTAAGAGCTTGGCTGCTTTAATTGACAGGTAGGTGGCTTGTTTGCACGACTACGCTTCATTCAGCCTGCCCCAGTGTCCATTTTTGGATTAGTGAGTGGCAAGCTTGCCAAGATGTTGATGGCCAGAGCCCCCACACTGAGCTTCACAACAACTCCACACCTGTGGGAGACGTCATGGACACGATGTCCATGTTTTATACAGTCTATGTTCTAAACCTGAGGGGCTGAAGTCAAGGTCACGATTAGAAAAACCTTTCACGGCAAGTTCTAAGTGATTCTGCCAATAACAGTCAAATGTTTTACACGGGTTCATGAGTCAGAACTGCACACTGTAACACGGACAACGACGTAAAATAGGTTTGAAGCAATAACACTCTCCAGCAGCAGCAGTCAGAGCAGGCATGCTGAAGTCACACGCACACATGCATGCGTGTGCGTGTGCATGCACACCAGCACACCTGCAACGCAGTACTAAATTCGTCCAAATCAAAAGCAGCTCCAACCACAAATAGTTCCAGTGTGAGTCAACAGTGTGTTGGTTTCTACGAACAACCACCCTCTGTGGTTTCATATGATCATAAAATTATACATTCCTTTATAGTCCGCTGGCTCAGACCCAAAGGCAAGTGCTAAAATGCATCAAGTATATTGTCACAAGGTGAAGAGCATTACATGCACTTAGGGAGGAAAACAAAAGAAATGATCAGTAGGAGGGAGAGAGACAGATGGAGAGAACACAGAGAGAGATGGAGCTCTGGCCTCACTGTGTTGTGTTCAAGCTCTAATGATGTCCTGCTGTTTGAGCTCAGCTCAAACTAACTAGGACCCCAAACAACAAAAAAAGATTAGACGAGATAAAACTTAATTGACGCCCCTGGCTACACTGAGTCACTGCAACAGCAAAAGAGTTTTATGACACAGAAAAGAAAACATTTAATATTAATGAAGCCCCATTCGGGGACCATTAACGTTACAGGGGGAGGTGAGGACTGAGATGTTCACTGTGCTCCTCGCTAATTTAGCTCATCGCTCCGGACAGCTTTTTAAACACGGGAAATTACAGGATGAGGTCGGTAATAGATGTGGACATTCCACGGGACAGAGCTAAAAGAGAAAGCCGACTCCTCCCCTTCCAAACGGGCCATGGGAGAGTTGAAGAAGAGTTATAACTCAGAGACAAATCTTCACGGTGACTTTTCATTATCTCTCCAATATCTGTTTAGAAATCATAGAACTGCCTGAGAATCATCACATTTTAAAGTAATCAAGTACTCATTGTTTGTACTAAATGCAGCTACTAAAAGATAATTAGGTGTAATTGTAATTACTCTAATTTACCGACCTGTAAACAAATCTAGAACCTACCTTTAACTTAGCCTTTTACAGCCGCCCATTTCATTTACTTTTACGGGATCTTGCTGTCGTCATGTCATACAGTAGGTTGTTGCAGGTTTCCATCTATCAGATTAAAAAAATCATTTTGGGCTGACAGCATTTTATGATGATGCAGTTGAAAGAAAATCAGATCTCCCTGCTGAAATAGATGCACCATCAACTACAACAAAGTCACTCTGGACCAGATTTAAATTACAGCAGGATAAGTCAGTCAGTAGGTTAACTGTGCCCACATACTCACTCTGGACCAGATAACAGTGATCTTCAAATCAGTCAATCACCTCATCTAGAGGAAAAAGTGGTGCTTCTGACTGTATTACACGGGACTCACACAGGGGACGTAAGCGCCGCGGAACGGCTGTGCCGCAGTTGGCAGCGTAACGGCGGCGTAGTGAGCCGGCCGTATTCACGTGAGATCACGAGAGAATCCTGGACGTACGAGAGACCCCGCGATAAACTGTGTATAAAGAAAACAACAACAACAAACAGCTGACTTTGCTTCTCCGGCGTGGAGGAGATTATAAAAAGCATCTGTTGTGTCATAAATGATTGTGTGTTGTTCCACGTCAACAATTAGTCTCTCATCGTTCATGTTGAGACCCTTTGATTGATTGACTGATGACCTGGTGCCACCGGTCATGACGTAATGTTGATGTGAAGTTGTGATAAGCTACATGAACTGCGTATTGTGTTTTATTTTGAAAGGGGGCGGAAGTTTATTATGTTGATTGTATTTAAAAAAAATTCATTTTAGTGTTCATATATTTAATAAATAATACAACTGCAGTTCCTTAAACGTCCACTTGAGGCTGGCTCCAGAAGTGAGCCAGTCTCTACAGCCTGGTACAAAAATCAGTTTTGGTCTCTATAGCTAATTTCCCTGTTCATGACAACTGTACTCAAATTATATTAAGGCTCCACTCTAATATGTATTAAATTATTACATTTCCATCTTTAATTAAATGACCAAAACTGTGTAAATAGCATTGTATAGGGCATCTGCAGATAGCACTGTAAAATGCAATACAATGACACTTGAGAGAATTTATACCTGCTCTATGACACATTTCCACCTGATTTTACTACTAATATACATACATAGTTATGTTGAAATATTAATAATGGGAATTTTATTCTTAGTGCAACCTTTTCAGCCTGTGTGTTGCTCACTGACAGTAAAAAGATTGGACAGTGTATGCATGACATCATCCAAAGGTTTCTATTTCTGCCATTTTAAAGCTGAGAATATGCAGCTCAGGCTGCCATCATCTTGGCTCTCCTGCTTCTTTCTCCCGGCTAATCTAAAAATCTGCAAAGACATGGATCATCGGTGGACCTGAGGTGGGCCGAATGATGCCTGAGTGCTCAAAGAAGCCATCTATAATGGCACCCACCTGTCAATCAAAGTGTCCATTCTGTTATTCTGCATAACTTTAAGCCTATATAATAATAATTTGAACTAATATTATTTGAACAGGTGAGTTGTATATAAATTCACCCTCAGTACAGTTGTCATGAACGGGGAAATTAGCTACAGAGACCCAAACTGTTTTTTGTACCAGGCTGTAAACATGTTTATTTCTGCTGTGAAGTTGGACATTTGAACATGGGGACTTATGGAGACTGACTCACTTCTGGAGCCAGCCTCAAGTGGACGAGAAGAGGAGCTGCACCTTTTTTTTTTTGGATGTCGGAGCTTGGTGTCCCTGCATGAATGATTATATATAACTGTATTGATCATGTTGATGACGTAGCAGATATAATACAAGTAGTGTGAGACGTCACTAACTGATGCTAGCCAGTTAGCTGTGCAGCTAACTTAGCCATCCTGTTAGTTGACACGACTGGGAGCTCGGCGCATCGGAGGCGTGTAGGTGTTTAACGTTACATCACTAGTACGGGAGCTCTGACCACTGTGCCTTGACCTCCCAGTCTGCTAGCAGTCCGCAATTAGTGGATGATAGCAACTGGTAACATTAACAAGTAAAGCTATATGTCTAAGTAAACTCAGTAAATCAGCGAGAGCTGAGGCAGAGAAGGCCGACGTATGTACCCTGTACAGTCTAATGCAACCCAGTTCATCCACCGTGTAATAAATACATCCTTTGCGAAGCTTTTTTTTTGTGGACACTGTTTCGGGGAGAGTTGTTGGGTAATGTTGGGTTTTGTGGTGTGCTCTGCGGGTTGGATCACATTGCAGTGTATGTGTAATATCTTGCTCAGTGATTGAGTCCATGTAACCCAGCAAAGAGTTTTGATTAAATTTCCTCCCTGATTAGTCAGAATCATATAACTTGATATTTAAACATACGTCCACTTGGATAGAGAAACAGGCTCAAAGAACAATAATATAATGTCACGACACTCTCGTCACTTCCTTGCTAACAGCAATTTTCTGTAAAGACGTGATGAAACATGATTTAAATGCGGCCAGTCCCGATGACTCGCCTGAAGACCTCTCAGTTTGTGGTGTTGGGTGTGCTGCTCTCTAATGTAATCATGATGTTTCCAGAGTGACAGTCGCTGTGGTCCAAGAAGTGATGAAACACTCCGGCGCAACAAATCGAGAAATTGAGTTTTCTGTGCTGAGCATGTCTCTCACTTTACTCTCAAACATGCTTTGGTTATGCTGATACACTTTGAGTTTTTTGCCCTGCAACAACAGTCAGGAACAAGAGTGACAAGAGCAGATCAGTCAGGATCATTGAAGTAACGGGTTTTCTTTCCCGTCTTCAAATTTCAGAACAGTCCAGAGAAGATTCAAAACGTCTTTGTTGGATTACTATACATAAAACTACAAGGATGTTGCTGTGTCACAGCTAACACTTTCAAGCCTGTTGGCTTCAAAGTGTTGGCCATGGCCATTTTTGGAGAGGAAGGACAACCTTGGGCAAATTCAATTTAAAAGTCAATGTTTTTCTCTGGCCTCCAGGGGGAGCAACTGAACTCCCAGTTCAGCTGATCACTGTGAGCAAAAGCAAAAGAGACACTTGATTCTAAAGTATGTCACAGTTTGGCAGGACATCTGACGGATTACTTTAATCTAGATTGTTTTCTGCCAAACAAGACCTTTATTATTCGGACCTCAGCTGACATCATATGACCTACATATAGAACTTGTATGGAGGGACGTGGTATCATCTGTCTCTGTTCAAAGATGTTCTCTGGTGTCCTTCATCTTTCTCCAGCCATCCACAGATGCCTGATCGGTGACCTTTGACCTCTTCTCAGTGGATACTGCGAATGGTCTGGTGATCACAGACTGGTCTTTATTCAGTCTCTTGTCACTGTTTTATTGGCTGTTACATGTGATGTCATTCACATGATATAATTAACACAACTAGCTTTCCAGTCTGTGAAGCCAAAAGCCAACATGGAGTGTCTTGTCGCTGGATTATTTCTAATGACCAGCAGGGGGCAGCTCCATTGGCTGCAACAATGAGTCAGATAGCATTGAGTCTTATGTAAAAATGATTCATCTTCTCACTTGGTTTATGACCTCAGTGAACAGTTTCCTCATGAGTTTATGGTCATAATATCTAGTTTGAAGTCTTCTCCCAAACAGCATGATGTTCATCTTGTAAACCATGGTTCCATTTAGAGGAAAATAGACGATAGAGCAGGGTATGCTATATGAATCCATATACTATACTATATATTTTCAGAAGGAATATGAGAATGTTAAGTCAAAACCAAGCACAGCCAAAGTGACATTACATCATCCAGGAGCTGTGGCTAAATATGGTCACTTCAAAACAAGATAGCGACACCCGTCATGCCAAAAGAGGCTTTGTCCTCAAAACAATGGGTTAATCTGGTGGGTCGAATGGTGTGCGGTGAGTAAAAACAACTAAATAATAAGTACACTGCAATATGTCACTATCTCATAGAAAATAGTCTTGCCTTCAGAAAGTCTGTGCAAACCCAATATGTCCCACATATCCGGACTGTCATAGACACTGTACAGCGACAGAAACTGCTCGTGA
The DNA here is from genome assembly GCF_000972845.2 of Larimichthys crocea. NCBI lineage: Eukaryota > Metazoa > Chordata > Actinopteri > Sciaenidae > Larimichthys > Larimichthys crocea. The sequence goes on along the minus strand of NC_040011.1, from coordinate 18,043,438 downwards.
TAACAAAAAAAGTGTGAAAACGTCAAATGAAAACTGGAGAAATTCAATAAAAGTGTGCTGCCAGGAGGAGCAGGGCACCCTCATGTGATGCAGGATCACACTCTCCCTGTGTGCTACTTGAGAAATGAAGCTTGGAGTGAGCAGGAGCTCAGCAGGAATGTCGTCCAGCAGAGGGCACATTTGTTTCGCTCAAACGTGCTTTTCCTCCTCAGCCTGCTTTGCACTACAAGAACACCACAAGCTCCCCTCAGCTGTCTCCATACTGTCCATTCTGCCTCAACGCAGAGCTTCCTAACCTGGGAGTCGACTCCTCCTCGAGGGATCCAAAGATAATTGAAGGAATAAGAAGTATGCACACAATTCTCTGCTTTATGTTTAGTTTTTCAGGCTTTTCTCAAAATGTTTAATAAATGAATGAACTGCTCGTGAGTCACTTCCACAAACAGACGTGGCCTCAACGTGAAATAAACTGACACCTCATGAAGAAGTTCAAATGATTATTCTTCCTTTTCATCTTTTTTTTTTGTTTTTTTTGCTGATATTAACATTTATAGATGCCACGCGACATATGATATTTCACCACATGTGAAATGTGATAAATACATAGACACCTACAGTGTATTGTGAAGAAATGAGCTCAGAGCTCACCTCACTCAAACATTCTCCTCTCACCTGTCTTCAAATGAAAAGTAAAGGACAGTTGTTATTCATTCTCATCAGGTTTATTAGGATTAAAATAGTTGTATTTGGTCTTGGGGATCAATCATAAACACACAAACAAACAAAGCTTTTTTTGTGCGTGAAGTAAGAAATGAGGAAAATAAAGATATAAATATATGTACACTATTTTTTCTCTAAATAAAAAGAGCTGTACAGATGCATGCAGGGAATTCACCGTATTCATTTTTCACAACTTATCATAAATGAAGATGATTTTTACAAACACATTGTATGCATGTTCATATAGAACAGAGGCTGCAGGACAGACAGACAGAGAGAGAGAGACGTTCTGCACTGACAACATGTTTCATAAAGTAAATCCTCCTCAAACTTTCTAACTTTTTGGGGGTTCATTGGAGCCGTGCGCGCCGCCGCTCCGTGTCCACTGTGCGCCGTTAAACACAGCACACATAAGGCTTTTTTTTCCTGGCTGACAGCGCAGGATCATATAGCAGCGATGATCTCCTGTTGTGTTGTCTTGCGTTGTATGTGGGCTGGCTGAGTGACGCGCCAGTACGAGTCGGACTATGCGCTGCAATAAAGAGGCAGCGGCAGCTGAGAGCAGCAGAACAGTGGAGAGGAGAGGAGAGGAGTCCCGACACCGCAGCCACACCATCACGACGCATTACACCGCGCAGTCACACACACCGCACCTCACCGCAGAACGCCACGCACCGCCGTGCCTGCTCACGCCTGCAGCCACAGTGCCTTGAAACTCACTCAGGAGGAAACCAGCAGCAGCGCAGGAGGAACATGCTGCCGTCTCATTAACTCATCCACGCCGATAAACAAAGGCCGGTCAACGGGCTCCAACACCCTGAACCTCCGGCGGGACCCCCGAGCTGCAGAGGGAGAATTAAAAAAAATATTTTATTGGTGAGTCTTTTTTTAAAATTTATTTAATTTTTAAAAAATATGTATTCTAAATGAAACGCATTGTCTGAACAGTGAAAAGACGTGTTTGGATTTTATGAAATTTAAAATGCGAACCTCCACTCAACATCACTTATTTCAAATAATTCTATCATAATTGATGGATCAGATCAAATTGTAAAAAAGTCTGCAGGATTGAAGTTTACTTTTTTTAGATTTGCAGTGCGGATTGTACAACAGGTGTGTGTCCTGCGCTTTCTGCACAGCCACGCTGATAAAACATCTTCAGTGATCACTAACTACAGAGATGTGCGTAAACTTTAATACACACGGGACAGGAGGAACACACACACCAAGACACCAAACACACTTTTACTCATGGTGAACTCAAACTTTCTTTTACACACGCTGAGACTAAAGGCTAAAGGCTAAGCTGTCTTTATCTTGTCGGGTTCGCTCATGAATCTTTGATGAGTCTCGGTGTTAATTAAAAAAAATCACCTCCGCGTTTTACTAATTAATGATGCCGCTCCGCGTAATGAAACAGCCACATTCATCAGATAGGACAGAGGTCTGAGAGGTGGAGGTGGAGAAGGATGACCTCCCTCATCACCTCTCCTTACCTTAAGGTGGAGGCGGCTGGACTGGGGGCACTGACACGGACCCCCTTAAAAGCCTGTGTGATTGACCTCTTAGAGCAGCAGCATCCACAACTTTCACTAAAGTTAGATAAATGTAGTGCATTAAAAAGTGTTAGAGTATTTGCCTCTAATATGTAAAAAAAGTTAAATGTGTTCCAGCTCTGAGAGCCGGCCTTGTGAATCCAAACTGCTGTGTTTATTTTTATGAATGCATTTGTTTTAGATGTAGAATACAAATCTGTCTGCTGGACAAGACAGGAGCTTTTCTGTTCACTGATTTATATTTAACGTCTGCTAACGCAGTAACAACGTTTCCACTGGAAGCTTTTTTTTGTTGTTGTTGTTTCTCAGAACATGCTCAAAGATTCAGTGGGCGTACCTTCAAACATGAACGATGACTCAGGCTTCACAATCAAACAGATATAAAAGAATTTTAAAAAATAAGTTTCATCAAATAAAACAAAGACGTTGGTTTTAATTGGAAACAGGCTGAAAAGTTTTGTTGTTTGAGACAAACATTTAGTGAGATGGAGCAGTCGCTGCATATATTCAGTCACTGCCTGCAGATGCTGATTTCATTGCTTTGCGTGTACTTTGCTCAGGTGAATACACCTGTGGTGAACGTAGAGTCAACACTGCCTTCTCATGTAGGCTGGATTAAACAGCTGCAAGGTATAGGGGGTCCTAACCACGCCCCTGCGACCCTCTACTCCTATCAACGCCAAGATACAAATAAAGATCAGATGAGTGGGGTGAGGAGACGGTGTGAAGAGGCCGTAAGGTGTGGCTCATAACTTGTGTCGCTTTTTAAAAATCAATACGGAAAAGAGAAAAGAGCAAGAAAAGACAGAGAAATCTCAGTTTTTCTCAGTTGCAATGGTGTTAAAAAAAAGCAGACCAATATATATATATATATACTATATATATATATATATATATAATATATACAGATATATATATATATATATTCCTGGTGCATATAGATTTGTTTGAGATGTGGCCCGCTTGTCCAGGGAGAGTGTGGAAGCTTCAGTCTGAATGTGACTACAATGTCTCATTTTACCCTGTCCACTGTAATCCACAGCTACTTTTTACTTTCAACATACATTCATAAAGCCATGGTGGATCCCAACTTGGGTGAGGACCTTCTGGGAGTCTATAGGAAAAAAATTATGGGGTCCCAAGAAAGAAAAAAAAATCCTATTAAGTCATGTGAAATTACTATTTTTTTTTTTTTCTTTTTTTTTAAATTTGGATTTTGCCCTTTTAAATCTTCAAATGAGGAAAAATTCATTGTGGCTCTACGTATGAGTGATTTGTGGAATTGAGTTTTGTGCTGGACTTCTGATGGAACATTTACCACAGCATTTATCTGCTAGCCTTCATTTATTTCATGTTCTGTTGACAAAATGTGGAAACATTCTAGATGAGTGGACTCACAAAGCAGCTTTTTAAGTGTAGAACATAAACTTCACCTGGAGGCTGAATCCGTGTTTTCCATAGTTTAACTTCACCTCCATTAATAATCTCCGGCTGTGGAGTGTGTACTACACCCAGCCTGATCATGTTTACACGGAGGTGAGAAGCGGCATCTCAGGCCTTGACAACGAGGCCCTCTGAGGTGCTGAATCTCACAGTCTCATCCGGAGCGGAGGGCCCCACATGGCTGTGTGGATCTGGAGGCCCCTGGTATGCAGACATCAAAGGGTTAAAGGTGAAGAGAGGCTCAGCAGCGCTGCACTTATCTCCTCTAATGACCTCCTAAGTAAAAGTCAATTACTTCTGCGTCATGATCAGAGAGGAACAGACCACAGGGGGCTGTTTGAGCTCCGCTGCTCCTCATTACAACCCCTTCACTGGAGTTTAGCAGATGAGCGGCCGGGCCTCAGGCCTCAGGTTCAGCCATTTCTCATTTTCTTATTAAGTCCACGTATTAAAACCTCCTGAGCTCTCTCTGGCTGCACGGTGCTGCTCAGATTCTTTCAGGACAACGTAACAACAAGCAGACAATGAATGAATGAATCACTCTGAGTGGTACAACCTCACCTGGCTGACTGGAATACCATTTATTGTATTAATGTCCTCTGCTGTGCAGGCGCCGATGAAATCAGAAAGTTATTCAGCGGCTCACGCTCGCGGATGAATTTACAGCGTCATGCATTTAACAACGACTCATACTCTACCTTCTCTAATTAGAATGATTCATTATAAAATATTCAATGTGTATCTGTATTATTATGTAATATAATGTTGATGATTGTTTTTTTTATCCAAATGAAAACTAATCCTCATCAGATCTTTACATCAGATTTAAATATTCAACATATTCCATGCGTTGCTTCACACAGAACATCCCTGGCACATTTAACTCTGGGCTCGAGCATCCAGCAGGAGAAACACCATGTTTGTACACAGCAGAGGTTCACTCTTAATCGAAGTAATTTTCCTTTTCTCGGAAAAAAAATAAAATAAAGCTAAAAGTCCTCATCCTGACAAATGCTGTCACAACTAACCAAATCCAATCAAATGAAATCTAATAAATCACAGCTGCGGTAATGTTCTGTTAGAAACAGCCAACAGCGTGAGATGAAATGACTTTTCAGTTCAAGACTTTGATGAAAAAAATATCCTGTCAGAATTAAAAACAATCATTCTAAAAAAAAATAGACCCGTCCACATGCAGTGTTGTGTGTGTGTTGACTCCGTCTTTCTTTCTGCAGAGTAGCATACCTGCAGTAGCACCTGGGGAAAGAAGAACTTGCAGTGTTATATTACAAAAGATTTTATTAGTGGAGCATTAACAAGTGAGAAGCATTGTAATGTGCGGATACACAGATGAGTCATTAGTGTGTTAAGGCGGTGATGCGGCAGCAACCGTGAGGAGGCGGGAGGGGCGTGGCCTGTGAGGACTGGGACGTCCATCAGCGTCTGCCTGAGACAAAGATACATTATTGTCTATTGTTATTCCTGCTTATCAAACCTGATTTAACAGCTCACAGGTATTTCTCTGGCTGAATGCTGTCATTCTGTTTCTCTGCCCTCAACAGCCCCGGGCATGTTTCTGGGAACAGGAAACACCCACACACACACACACACTGCCTTTTTTTCTGTGTGATGTGTGTGTGTGTGTGTGTGTGTGTGTGTTAATGCTGCCAATTGTTTTGTGCTCGTTTTGCTGAGACATTTACCACACACGTACACGCATGTTTATCTTAGCATCTTAGTACATTTGTGAGGACCTTCAGCGACGGCTTGATCCCTATTCCCTGTCTCTACTGTAATTAGAGCTGCTAGATGACTATTGGAGCCGCACGTTATCAGGAGCAGGCCGGAGTTTCTTCAACTCTTAAACGAGTAAAAAAAAAAAAATAAATAAATAAATAAATACACAAAACTGCAGAATGTTTGGGTTTGGGTCTGATATGATAATACAATCTGCAGGTAATAGTAATGTTTTCTTTTTTCTAATGTTAAAAACAGGTTACAGATAAATAATGGAGGAAGTTGGGTTGGTGGTGGTGTGTAGAGACTTTCATGCAGGAGTATTTGGTTACAGACCTGCTTTTCAACCATAACCACGATCGTTCTCTAATAATCATACAGTAGTTATTATGTGCAAATGTTGTAGAAAGTGAAGTGGAGTCCGCTGTGTGGATCCAGCCTTTCACAGCCCCAATAATCTGATCAAGACGTCCCATTCAAGCCAGACTGGATGTGTATTGACTCCTGATATAAGTGTGTGTGTGAGTGTGTGTGTGTGTGTGTGTGTGTGTGTGTGTGTCTGTGTGTGTGTGATGGGGTGTGGGGAAGCTCCAGGGTTCTGGGTGTGTGGGGGTGGGGAGTGAGTGTAGCAGTAATACGCATATCAAAACATGTCTGTGGATTTCATCAGGTAATTCAAAATATTTGACCTTTGCAGAATTTCACACTAGTCCAAGCCAAAAAGTTCAACCATAAAAATCCCTGCAAACGTTCCACCACCTAAAAGTCCTGTAAGCAACAAAGACTTACTTACTGTCCCCAACGTTTCCTGGAGGATTGATGTTATTGTTTAAGAAATCAGTCAAGGAATCAGTCATTAAGTTACGATCTAATGTCCCAATTCGCCAATAATGGCAGCACGGTCAATGGCCCAGCACTTCAAAGTCTAACACTGTAGGTAGCCCTGAAGTGTCGGTTTGCACATGCAGGGCTCTGTGGTCGAGTTAGCAACAATAAATATGCAACATCCAGTCAGTCATTGAAAATAAAGCTTACTTATAGCTTAGTCACAGTTAGGGTCAGGAACAAGACTAGCTGGTTGAACTGTGGAAGAAATCGTGGTTTGGTTTAATGTACGTACATATGTCACTTCTGGGGCACAAACAGCCAACTCCAGGATGGAAGTCCTGTGTGTGTTTGATCCATTTATCCACCTCTAAACGCAAACGACTTTCTCACTCTTTAAACTACATCAGCCTTACGCTAACATGCTTAACGTGTGCATCCAGAATTGATATTACAGGAGTATCTACATTGCCATAATTTGAAGCGTATGGTCACTGACCAAGCTGTAGTAATTGTATGGTATTGTGTGAGGAATGCCAATGTGCTGTGCTTCGTTTAGGATGAGTCAGATTTTTCCAAAGGTGAGATAAAAATGTGGATATCAATCTTGTACTGGTGTGTGAAGTACAGAGCTGGAGTCAAGATGTAGCCAGCCTAGCATAAGGAGTGGAAACAGCAGGGTCAGTGCGGGTCAAACACTTTCAAAGCTCAATGATTATCTCTTTGTATCTCATTTGTTTTGTTCACACAATTAGAAACGTAAAAATGGACTCATGGATCATGTTTTAGAGTTGCTGCCAGAACTTTTTCTTGTCAAGCACAGTCCAGTCTTCTTGCCAAGCTAGTAACCACCTTGACTTCAGCTCCATACTTAAGACTAAGATGTCACATCCCTATTCCCATCGTCTCTCATAGTCATTGTTTTCACCAACAATTCTGTTAAATTGAACAAACCTTGATATTGAAGATGGAACACTCATTTTCCACAGCTGAAAAGTACAATGTGAGAGGAGATGATGATATGATAACAGACCAACTTCCTGTAAACTAGGGTTTAACAGTCATCATTTCGAAGTTTCATCCATTCCAAAACTAATCCGGTTTCTCGTATAAATGCTGTTGTAGTTATGCTATGCATCTATGTTTGTGCGCATATTTGTTTTCCAGTAGAAATTTGTGATCAAACCTCCTGGAAATGACAGTTGCTGTCTTCAATGAACTTCCTTATGAAAGCATTATAAATAAATCAATGTGACTTGGCCCAAAAGTTGCATATTTTCATCTGCTAATGTTTTCTGTCTCTAGCAGAAGTCCTGTTGGATTTTGTGAAGCAGCCATGGGCAGCAAGACTCTGCCAGCACCAGTCCCCCTCCACCCGTCCCTCCAGCTGGCCAACTACTCTCTGCTCCAGAGCTCCACAGGCCTCCAGCTGCCAGCAGATCATTTTCACAGCATCTACAGCTTCAGCGCCCTACATGCCATCCACCTTCATCAGTGGACCCTTGGCTACCCACCTTTGGCCCTGCCCCGCTGCACCATCTCCAAGCTGCCTGGCCAGTTCTCCTCCATGGCCTCTATACCCATATTCCCTCACCTCCTGCAGCCCAAGCAGGACTCGGCGGGGCTGCTGCAGATCTCTAAAAACAAGCCCCGCTTTGACTTTGCCAATCTGGCAGCAGCAGCCACCCAGGAGGACCATCTGAAGGCGGAGGACCTGAGCATGGCGGGCGCTGCTGCCGCTGCACAGGCATCGTCTCACCACCCGACCTCAGGTGGCCTGGGATGTCTCCTGGATGTGACGAAACTGTCCTCCCCGGAGCGCAAGTCCAGCCGAGGTCGACTGCCCTCTAAAACCAAGAAAGAGTTTGTCTGCAAGTTCTGCGGCCGCCATTTTACCAAATCCTACAACCTTTTGATCCACGAGAGGACGCACACGGACGAGAGGCCATATACCTGTGATATCTGCCACAAAGCCTTCAGAAGACAGGACCACCTCCGGGACCACAGGTGAGAACCAGAGTTTTATCAAGTCAAACAATATACAGAAGACTTTCTGTGGGAATAAAGGGTTACATTCTGTAACTGTCAATGCAACAACAATGCCCTCTTCATGCAGCAGTTGGCTAGGTGTGGTAATGGGTGAGGTCTAAAGCTTTCTCTCAACCTCATTGTTTAGTATTTATGCAAATACTTCTGTCACTTTGTATATAGCTGCCATCAAGTTGAGACTGCCCAAAAGTGTGCCCCATTATCCCCATTGCATCTTGCATTGCAGCATCACAGTCCACACTCCTGTCCACTACTGTTGTGCACATATAAGGATGACATTGAAATACATAGGTTATGTTAATTCTCCAGTTAGGTGGCCATTCAGAGAGCTATAAACACATTTACCTTTAGATATGTTCAGATGAATCTCTATAAACAGACACAGATGAATGCAGGCAAAGGACTGAGATTTTGGCATCCAAAGCATTCTGGTTTCCATTTGTAGTCTGTGCAGAGAGCATAAAAGGCGGAACACGTTGGCTGAAATACAATCTCAGAACTCATTGGCTTTCGGCTGATGATGATTTGGCTCTTTATTAGCTCATTTTTGTTTCTCGTCATTCTCATGTGTCAAGTTGCTGATCAAACTGCAGAGGAAGTCCTGGCCTGGATATTTATATTATCCATTTCCATGATGACAGGGTTCCAAGATTGACTTTATTGATAATCTCCTCAAAGACATGACATGGTGTCTACACAGAAGGTGTATCCTAGCACATTAGCAGAGGAGCAACAGCTCCAGTCATCATTCTGTATCTTCACAGGATGCATTCAGGTACATCATCACCTGTGTTTCAGCAGCATTTGAGCCCAGCGACAATCATATAAAGGAAAATAGAACATCATGGGTCTATAATGCAAATGAAACATGAGCTGCTTCGCAGTCTGTTACTTCAGAAGTGTGCAAGATGGACAACTGAGAAACACTCATATGCCTCCTGTGTGGACATGCTGTGTGGCTTAATGAAAATGCTAAATGCCAATAGTGCCAACAATACACGGATTTTACCTTTTGATTGGCATGTGTATGTAAATACCAGCACACCAAACTTGTCAAGACCATGACTCATTATGTAGTTAATATATTAAGCCGTTATCTGTGTCATAATTCAACATTGTGTCAGCAGTAACCTGACATGCAGGCACAGGTTAATGAGCAGGGATCAGGGTGTCAAAATATGACAATAAGCAGAGCAGGTTTAAAGATCCTGTAGGTGTGTTACATGGAGTTATGTAAACCAATCAGTGTAATGAAATTTGTGAAACAGAACAAAGGTTTACTATGGGGACCTGTTGAATGATCCCACATGTTCAGATATTAGTACAAATACAGTACAAATGCAAATAAAACTCAGTATCTAAATGCCTGTTTGAATGTAATACACTATTTAGTACTGACATGAGCGTATAATTAGCATCATGTTACCAAACCTATTAGAACGCCTCCAGGGAGCATTGGAAATATCAAAATTACTGATTGAGCACAAATCACTGATAAAACAAACACACCGCAGGGAAAATTAAGATTTTATTTTTTAACGTTGCAAAGATGTGACTTGTTAGAACTCGTTCTCACTCCCAGCTCATCAAATACTGCCTTGATCAGTGTCACTACGCAAAATATGACACTGTATGTACCCCTCGAGCATTATGTTTGAACACAGTAAAATGGTGCTGTCAGTCGTGTAACATGCTATAAAGAGCCAAAAGACCCATAGGGTTTTGACTCAGACGACCTTGTCTCGTGTGAAAGCAAAAGCGAGAGCTTCAGTATAAACACTAATTTTCTGTGGGATTTGTCTGTCTAACCACACATTTGCATCAAATCGTTGAAATAATGAGTTTGGTTCTTTTCTTTGGAAGCCAGCATCTCAGTTCAGTAGTAATGTTGATGCCCTGAAATCTGACAAGATTCTTGCTAAATACTAACCGACTGCTCTCGTTGTGTTCCCCCTGCAGGTACATTCATTCCAAAGAAAAGCCCTTCAAGTGTCAGGAGTGTGGGAAGGGCTTCTGTCAGTCCAGAACTCTGGCTGTCCATAAAACATTACACATGCAGGTCAAGGAACTGAAGCCAGCCAAGATCAAGTGATTGACTCTGCCAGCAGGGAAGGGACGGGGACACTGGAAAAACAAGACCAAAGACAACAACAGTCAAAGAACAACCAAAGACTTTTTCATCTCAGCTGTCGGAGGTTGAGCCCTCTGCTTCGATGGGAATACTCTTTTTTTCAAGGATGAAATATTTCACCAGCCAGTTCTTAAAGAAATAATGCAGAAATATGCCTTAGTGGAGAAGTGTAAGCTTAGTTGTCAAAGCCTGACTTGGCAAAGAACCCAGTGGATGTGTGGAATGTGAAAAGGATTTTAAGAAAAAAAAAAAAAAAAAACCCTTGTGGCTGCTCAGTGCGAATACTTAGCTCAGAAGCTTATAATCCAAAGACTTTATGAAAGGGACATGACTCTTATGCAATTATTTTTTTTTTTTTACAAAAACTGAGAATGATCCAAGCCATGTTAGCATAGACACATTTTCCTCCTTTCAATATCACATTCCAATGTTATTTTTGTACAGATACATTATATCAAGAAAATGTATTTTTGCACTTTAACCTGATTATTGATTATTTACATATATCACTGGATTTCTTAAACTTATTTTCAAAATGAATAATCATTTCTAAATAAAATATTTTACTGTAACTGCCTGGCTGTGAGTCTGAGTTTGTCTGTGTCAAATGTTGAGGTTTCATCATCAGTCAGGTCACTGACATGGTGACAGACCAGCCACCTACTACCGTCTTGCATTTTTCTAAATGTTTCTAAATCGTTGTCCACTTTTTAACTCTTCACTTTCAGAATAGCAACAAAAGAAGCAGCTGCATGTGAACTGATATGACGAGAGGTCGAGCAGTGCATTGCAATTTACATGAAAATACTGTAAATTTGTCAGCTTTTGTCCAAAGAACCCAGTCGACAAAATCAACAGGTGGTTCTGAGCCTCGACTGCCCTGTTTCAGTCCACCTTAGTTGGTAAAATATCAATATCATGTTTCCACAGAGCACTTTGGCATAATCAAAGCTACGTGACTATTTTGGATTGGAATGAGCATAATCCAGGTTAATATCCAACTGACACTGAGAAATGCAGCAGCAATATTGTGAAGCAGTATCATCCACATCATGTTAAGGGGGTCTTGAAGAAATCTGACCTGAACCAGGAAAATCCAGACTTTGTTTGAGAGGTGATATATGTTGAAAACTGAATTTCTTCATTGGTAGCAGACCTCCCTCTTTTTCTACCTTGTGCACTACATTTACCTTCTACCATTTTATATTTCATTGTTCACACTGCTCTCACAGAAATTCACAGAATGGAATGCTCAACAAGTCACTTGCAATAGTACTCACCTGTCTGTCAAAGCGTCCATACTGTTACTTCTTCATAACTTTAAGTCTTAATATAACATGAACAGGTGAGCTGTATATAAATCCACCCTCAGTACAGTTGTCATGAACGGGGAAATTAGCTACAGAGACCAAAACTGTTTTTTTGTACCAGGCTGTAAACATGTTTATTTCTGCTGTGAAGTTGGACATTTCAACATGGGGACTTATGGAGGTTGACTTGTTCTGGAACCAGCCTCAAGTGGACGTCTGAGGAACTGCAGCTTTTGGCAGTTTCACTTTGGCTTCAGTTTACAGCCAGAAAGGTTGCCGCTTGGTGTAGAGAGATAATCATTTAACAGTTTCACTTGAACATTTATTTTCCAGACATAACGTTCCAGAGGAGTTACTCCTATGTCGGTTACAGTTATTGTTAGAGGTAGGGTCATTTTTATATTTGTTTTTAAGAGGGAAAGAGGAGTTCTGTCACCAGTAGGTGACAGTAGATTTAAAGGACCACCATGAGCCTCCAGTACAGCTTCAATGTTTCTTGTTACAGATGTGTGAAGATATTCCATAATTTGGTGTTTGATAATGGTGGAGAGCACTGTCTGGTCCTCATATGCCTTCATGATGTCTCTATTTGTTCAGGGGTTTTATTTCATCTGTCAATTGTTTCTTTAAGGCCTCTGGATTTTTTGGGACATTTTGTACCTTGCAGACAATGTGATGCCACAATTAGCTACCAGGATTACACCTACACTCTGCAGTCAGTCAAATGTTTCCTTCCTACTGTGTGCAGCAGCTGTATGACTGCTGAATCCAGCTTATTTCACTTGCATTTTGACTGACCACTTCCTGTGTAAAGCTTGACTTCCCTCGGTGACCACACACATAACCACGCACGTTTAGGTGGACGTTTGAGGGGACGGGTATGACTGATCTTGTTTCACTGGTCAAAGTGGACTTGTAAACAAGATGTGTGTGTTTGTGTGTGTTGGTATTTTCAGTGTGTCGTGCAGGAAGAAAGCTGCTGGTCCAGGGGAAGGAGGAGAGCCGAGCGGATGGTCGGCCTGTTGCTCACCGTTTCTCTTGTAGCCAGGAACTCATCAGTCTGTCATCAACTCCCTGAGTAGCCAGGGACACACACACAAACACACACACACAGACACACACAGCTGGGCAGGTTGAGATGACAGGGGGTGGTGTACGTGACATAGGGCTTGTCGAGCTTTTGTGAAAAGGGACGTTACCTCTGCTCCATGGCCTCCTGTCCTCAGGCTGCTGGCGACATTATAAACCTTAACTACAGGGCAGGGAGTAAAGAGCACTGCTATCAGACTCTAGTAGAACAAACATGTCGACTTGTGATAGTCTGCAGGCCCCAAGACTGCTCGTAGCCACCAGTGGTCACGTCTTAATGTTAATGGCAGAGGCTGATAGTGTTAGTTGTGTTCCTAAGCATGCCACACATGCATCAGATGCTTTTTACCCTGAATCACAGTCTACCTCCTTATGTCTACCTCCATCATCTCTGAGTGTCTTATATGTGAGTGTTATATGTGGTTTGTGTGGTTTTGTGCGTTCATTTTAATTACATATCTCATTTAAAGTGTCTGCATGGTGTGATTCCCGGATGTCATTGTCAGTGTGTCAGGGGTTATAAAGAGATGTGAGCCCGATTACTGTCAAAGAGTGTTAAAGGCGCAGTGTAAAGGATTTAGTGGCAACAGGCTATGAAGTTACAAACTGCAATCAACTGAATACCCCTCACATCAAGCTGTCTTTCCTAGTATCAAGGAGACGTGCAAAAACCTCAGAAGGTGGATGTCTAGAACCAGTCTTTAGTCTGTCCGTTTCGGGATACCGTACTGGTGAAGGATTCCGTGGAATAGGCGTCACCTTCTGTAATCGAGCCCCATAAATGTGACTCAGTGGACCATGCTTTGAGTGATGTAAACAGGAAGTCCTTTCTTCCATTGATTATAACACTAAAGGAAAGTTTCACATTTTGTCCATTTTCAAACAATACTGACATGCTCTGTTGAATGCTGAAACAGTTATTAGTCACTGTAAATGTTCGTGAGGGCACATTCAGAAGTCACTGAGTCACTCACATTCAGGGTGTCTCTCAAAGTTGCATTGATTTTAGTAAAAGAGTCTCCACAGGGAATCTAGGATTTAAAAACCTGTCTGGAACTTTGTATTTGCTTTGAGCATGTCAAGCTGAGCATGTCACTTATGATCATTTATATATTATATTATTTCACACTGCACGAGTGAAAGAGAGTATGTGACAGAAAGCGCTGCTTATCGGAGTGGATGTTTACCATATAACCCCCCCCCATGGCCTTGGATTTACCTCTGTGTCCTCTGGGCCTGGGGGAAATGTCATTCACTGCTACTGTCCTAAATGAATGATTTAGGAAGGGCTGGTGGAGGGCATGAAGGGGATAAGGTGGTGCTTCACACAGTAGATGCTACTCTGGGCCACTGACACGTTTATGGTTTCCGACCGGCAGGGTGAGTTTGAGGGTGGCAGGATGGACGTACAGTCAACTGACAGACACAAAGCCGACAGGGACTGGCTGTTCCCCCCCAGGCTTCCTCCAGCGAGGGAGGAAAGGGGAAGGAAAAGTGCCCGCCCCTTCTTCCCCTCCTTTCCAACAATTATAGAGCAGGATCAGAGGGCCAGGAAGGTGAAAGCAGGTCTTGATGAAAATCACTTCCACGTGGTTTTGATGGCCTCCCCAGCCTACTACAGCACAGTTACACAGACATACTAACAGCTGCCACTGCTGCAGACAAGGAACACTTGTAATAATGATTACAGCTAACTGAATATGTGGGACTGATAATAATAATAATGCATAGAATAAAAGCTTAGCTTTGAAATGTTCTAACATCTTCAGCCTTTTCTTTGTGCTGCTGCCTGTGTGTCTGCTTCTAATATGACACAGACACACACATTTGCTGACAGCATTCCATTTTAGACAACCAGAATCACCATTAAACAAAAATGTCTGGATTATGAAACAGCCAAATGCTGCAGGCCTTTGGAGCTTCCAAACGGCCCGGGTTCACTGTGTGTAATTGATTAATCACAGATTTGTGCCTATGTACCACAGAATTCAAAAATATCAACTAAAATCTGAAATGAAAGAAGATTTTAGAATTTAATTGTGTGCAAAGAGCCCCTGTGTAACAGATCTGTTACATTTATTGGCAAAGATTTCTTTGACTTTCTGAGAAGCCCATTCCAAATGGGCTTTACTGTTATTGGTGTGGTCATATTCAGAAACTGTAGGCCTGTTGCCAAAACACTGAATGATTTCTCTATTTTTTTTCCCTGCATAGATGCTGATTATTCTTCTTCATTGTCTTTTTAGAGTTCTAATCTATGAAGAATTCATCAAAACTCAAACATATGTGAAGTAAAGTCAATCCAAAAGTGCCAGAAGCTGCATTTCCTCTAACGTCCACTTGAGGCTGGCTCCAGAAGTGAGTCAGTCTCCATAAGTCCCCATGTTCAAATGTCCAACTTCACAGCAGAAATAAACATGTTTACAGCCTGGTACAAAAAACAGTTTTGGTCTCTGTAGCTAATTTCCCTGTTCATGACAACTGTACTGAGGGTGAATTTATATACAACTCACCTGTTCACATTATAATAAGGCTTAAAGTTATGCAGTTGAATTAACAGTGTGGCTGCTTTAATTGACAGCTGGGTGCTTGGTAGTTTGTTTGCGCAATCAGGCATCATTCATCCAGCCTCAGGTCCGTCGATGATCCACGTCTTTGTCAATTTTTGGATTAGCCGGGAAGCACCAGAGGCAGGACTGCCAAGATGACAATGGCCAGAACCACCACACTGAGCTTCACAATGAACTACAGAAACCTGTGGGTGACATTACGGATATGACGTCCATGTTTCATACAGCTGATTATTTTGACTAATTAGAGTGTATGGTCAAACATAATACTGTAGTAGAGACTTACTGACTGGAAACTATATAGCATTGCATCCAAGTGTACACATGAAAAATATGTCCTCTTATTAGCGGTAAAGTAATGTTCAGGAGGTCAACAAAATTATTTGGATTTATTCTTCATGAAAATAAGTATCCACAGCAAATTTGAATAGAAATCATGGAGGTTGGTTGTCATCATGGACATGATGTATAACTATTCTGACCTAATGAACACACTGCCCTGCTGCAAGGATATCATGTGCCCATGTGAAATGGACCCAAGCCATCTTGATCTTGCTAAAAAGGCAAGGATATACTAAAAAAAAATGTCCACCTTTACCACTGCCAGCATGCTGGACTGATTCATTTGGTGTGGCTGCCTCTTACGAATCGTCATTCCAATTTGATTTGACATTTATTTTACAAACGAGTTTAGAGGGTCAGCTACTTTCATATTTACTGGGTCAGGCTATATAAGTATGCCTGGGTTTTTGTATTAGAACACATATAAAATATGATAACCTTTACTATTATAAAAAGAAAGAAAAAACATTGAGCGAATGATCCAATGGGCTGTGGCAGTAGTTTACTTCATGCAAGTCATTTTCAATAACCACGCATTTAAAAGAATTAACTGTGTCAGGACCAAAATGAGTATAGTTTTAAGCTGAAATAAGACACTAGTGTACAAACTTTTACTTTCAAGCCATCAAACATGACTTAATGGTCTTGTCAAACACACATACACAATTCAGCCGTTTAGATGTATCTCCTCCTCCAATGAAAAGAGCACTTATTATTCTCCCATGAAAAACACCAGCTTTTTACACCAGGTTTTCTTTTAACTGACACAGACATGCTGTGGCAGCATAGATTTCTGCCAGAAGCAAAGTGTAATGATATTATAGAGCCTCAAATCCATGTAGGGACAAGGACGGGGTGGATGGATGGATGAAAAACTAGACTTCTTTCCCATATCGTACCAGCAGTCAACATTTACTAGTTTGTTAGTTTGAACCTTTCTCTAACATCACCACCACAGTGCATTTGCAGCTGTCAGTCGCTCCCTCTAACTCCCTCAACTTCAGAATAATTACATGGATGCAATAAAGTTGAGACGTCATCTTTACAAATCAATCTATTGCACTCAAGTAGTGGACTGTGATCCATGCTGGCAGGACGCAAGACTCAGGAAAGCCAAGGTGTTTGCATCAATGATACAAAATTCTCAACTTCTCAATTTTCATTGTGCATCTGCTTTAGAGCCCAAGTAACATTGATGTAGCTCTGGAAAGCTCTGGAAACAATTGTGTTTCTTAAAGGAACTTAAGAAGACAAAATTTCTGTGACAAGTTCTTGGAGCAATAGAAAGGATCCCGTCTGGAAGCATCACAAACTGTGATAATGGGATGTGCATGGCTCAGGACAGGAGGGTTCTGCAGCAGGTGATTAAAACCATCCAGAACATTATTGGTACCCGCCATAATTAAATTTAAATCTTTTAACATACATTTTAACATGTTCTGTGTTGCATGAAAGGGGCTACAACTTAGATTTCATTGTGCAACTCTGTGCTGTAAAATGACAAATAAATCAACCATGATACCTCGATTAACCAAGTGGTTTCATAGACTTAAATCAAGTTCCGCTTGCTGTCAGCCAAATGAAAGAATCTTTACCGGTATATGGAATTTACTCAGTTGAACTAATTGTGTCTGAGTCCTTTAAAAGTTATTACTATTCGCTACTTTCAAAATAGATCATCCATGCTTTCACTTCCTTCTGCTTACCCAGGGTTCAGGTCACAATGGCAGCAGGTTTAGCACGGTGTGCCCCAGCAACACATTTCACCTGGGGGATCTGAGGTTGTTCCCAGGCCAGATGGGTTTTATAGTCTCTCCAGTGAGTTCTATGTCTTCCCTGGGTTTCCTGCCAGATGGATGTGTCCAGAACACCTCCAAAGGAAGATGCCTAGGAGGCATCCAAATCACCTCAGCTGGCTCCTTTTAATGCATTTTAATGTAGTGACACATGAATCTAAATTTAGTAAGAAGAAAAAGATGGTGAAGAGGCACCAGGTCAGAACACAATGTTTCGTAAAGAGAAATAACATATTAACATCCATAGGACTTGCTGATTTGCCCTTAAAGTGAAGTACAGAGTTCATAAACTCTTAAAACAGGTCTCCCAAATCACTTTGTAATTTCACTGATTCCAGACTCTCTCTAAATACCCAGATGTCATCTCTGCAATGTAATTATTAGAATAAATCTTTTTCAATGTAAAGGGAGTTAGGTTAAATACTGGAATTGAATGTAATGGCCTTTTCGAGCAGAGTCTGGACGTGGGAATGTTGTGAGCAGGATGAAGAGAGGAAAACCCACGATGGAATGTCCAAAACGAGTAGACCTATACAGATCCAAATTCAGAGCAAGCTGTTTTTTTTACCTTCTAACCTCTGAAATAACTCTGAGCCATTTAGCTATCCCCATGGTACCATTAGTGTTTGCTGCACTGGGCCACACTATAAAGTGTGTTACAATAAAGATCAAGAGAAACCTCACTGCAGGAAATGGTAAAGTGCCCAGTGTTCTGGTTCCTAAAACCATATTTATAAAGCTCATAAATTTATCTGCAATGTTACGCTCTGCATCAGGGTCTAATCCTCTTGCAGCTCTGCCCATTTAGCACAGCTCCACAGCAAATATATTGTCATGTCTTGGACACTTATTTAGCCTATAAACTATACGTTTATTGCTGTAAAACAAGTTTGTGAAATAATTGAATGCAACAAGTTCCAAAATAATTTGTAGATCATTTCAGTGTGCCTCAGGCTCCAAAAATGTCAGTCAGTGCCAGAGGGTGGGGGGGCAGTTCCTTTCGTGCAACAGTCGAGAACTGCGCGGCAGGAACTCCCCGCTGCTATTTGTTGTGCAATTTTACATTTTATAGAAGTTAGTGATGCCGTCATATTTTATGTACAGTTTGTCTTATACAGTGTGCCTGGTCCCAGTGGCATGTACTAATTCGAACTCTGAATATGTGTTCACACTGTCAGAAAAGATTAAACAATGTGGCGTTAACACAGTGCAGCCGCTTGTTTTCTGACTGTGGTGCTGATGGATGAAGTCCCAACATGCAATGCACAAAAGACATTCCCATCTGGGAAACGAGTTGGAGGAAAAAAACCCAAAAATAAAAACACTGTGTTGTCAATAACACCATGCCAGCAAATTCCCATTTCATTCATAATGTGCATTTAATTTTGCATTACATAGATGGGAAACTGTGGCTTTGCAGCAGTTGAGTCACATAAATCACCAATGATGAGATGAGATTGGACGAAACTGTATGTACCTATGTCATATGAGAAATTAATCACAGTCCTGATTTTATCCAGATGATGCCCATATGACACGCATCTACAACAGTATTTTATTATTATTACTGTACTTGTATGAAAACATAAAAGTCATTAATTCAGAATAAATTTGACTCTAACTTTTTCATAAACTTGATAAATCATTGATATTTGGTACAAATTAAATAAAATAAAAACTACTACAGGGTCTAAAACTACTTTTGCATACTGCGTTTAGCATTCTTCATACCCGGTGGATCTAAAATAAAGGCTGAATGGCTGAATCAATAAAATGCAATAAATGCAATTGTGGAATTCTAGACCTATAAGATTTATAGGTATAAAATTCCACAATAGCATTATTATCATATTAAATAGATCCACTGAAGTAGATGCAAAAAAGATCATTAGGAATTAAAAAAAGAGGACATAAATTAAACTGTGGTTGTGACTAAAATGTGACAAAACTGCTAGTAATTTAACATGTTTTAATGTAATATGACAGGCATAAAATTAGGAAAGTATGATTTAGAAATATCCACGTCTGATCATTTCCTGAAAATAATTATGTCATTTACAAATTAGAGGGAAATTAGAGAATGTTCTCAAACAGTCATTTATAGACAAGTTTTAGTTGAATGTATTGGTTGATTTCCTGGAGAATCCGACTTACAAACATGCTGAATTCATGACGATATTTTGATAGAAAATTGAACAGATAACTCACTAAACAAAATGTGAAAATGTAAATATGACATTTATTTTATATGACATTTTTGTTTAAATATACGGTCCATACAGCAGCTTATGTGTGCAGTCCTGAGGCTCTGGCCTCAAACAGAAGTGTGGAAAATGAAGAGTGAATGTAAAAACAGTCACAACACGTCCATCTCGTGTTGTGGGGCTATAAAAGTGGGAAACACCTTGTATGGTGTATAAACTTGAAAATGCTTCAGATCCTTCATTTGAAGGAGTTTAAATACTCTCACAAATAAAAGTCTTGCATTGTGTTTCTTTAGTACAAAAGTATTAGTATAAGTACGTCTGTCCTCAGATCAGAAAAAAAGTGATACTTATGATTATTAATGCTAATTATTAATGCTGATGCCTTCATGTGCACAGACTCCTGTTCATTATTCTGTCAAGTAACTAATAACCCTTAGTCCACACTGTTAACAATCAGCAGCTTTTCACAGTAAGTTCCCACAATAAACTACTGTAACTTTTGGAAATGCGTGGTGAGTGGAATATGATTGATGAATATTACAGTTGTGAATTTGAATGAATTACTAATTACATGTTGTAATTTGACAGAAATAATGATTTTACTGCACTGTCTGCTTACTGTAGAAATTTTATTTTGAATCTTTATTGTTGTGAATTTACTGTAAAAGTAGAATAATTCTTATATATTAGTATATATTTTATATATAATATATATAATAATATATATAGATATATAATATATATATATAATATAATATATATATTATATATATATATTATATAATATATATATAATATATATGTTACTTTATCCTAAATCTGAAAGTAGCAAGAGACATAAAATAAAAATACATGTGTAACTTAATACAGCACACAAGAGTATTTCTATTAGAGTACAATGTTCCACTCTAATTTCACTTGAATTAATGTCTAAACAATTTTTCATAAGTCATTGTGGTGGAGGCAGCAAATAGTTAAAAATCACAGGCAAGTGGGAATCACAATAAATCCAGAAGGCAGAAGTTCTCCGTAAACCTGGAGAAATGTAAAATCAACGTTTCTGTGTCATGTAACCAACACAAATACAAAGTGGTGTTTTCCATAAGCCTATTTGTCTTTGTGCTGTCAGGCAATAACAGCACGAAAATAGCTCTAATACAGTAATGTACAAGTGACCTAATATCACTCTGTTATTTCATGGTCATGTTGTGTAAAATGACTTTGAGTTTGTGCCCCTGCAGTAATTTTCCAGCTAAAACGAGCTGCTGGTGGTAAAACTTTCCGAATAACTCTTCATATTTCAATTCTTCTCCTTTTGGAGCTGAACAAACATTAAATGAGAAAACGCTAATCTTTGCGCAAACACAAGAAATGTTTCAATCGTTTCTGTTCAAATGGAAGTCACACAACAAAGGCAACACCCAAAATGATTTAATGGCACTGTGCATGCAGCGTTGACTCACTAAACACTTGCTCATAAATGAAATGTGGTCAATTACATGGGAAAATGTCATTCTCAATTGAAACAGAGCAGAACCACAGTGCCTAAATCCATATTTATTGGCAGCAGTGCTCTGCCTGTGGGGTACAGTGTGTTCTGTTGTGTTTCTCCACTTCACTGCACTCAGTACAGTTTTCATTATGTTTTGTTTTTGTTTTCTATAAGTAAGAAATGAAACATCGGGTCAACAGTCTTTTCACTGAGCTCTTTCTGCTTCATGTGGTATGAAGATTGATGAGTTCAGCTCTCCACAACCTGAGTGCCTCGTTCATGTGATCATTTCTGATCTGGTAAGGATTTAGGATTAGGCAAAAGTATAACTTTAGTAAGGATGGCGGTGGCACGAGTACAATCAGAACTCATGTCAAGGATTTGGTTTAAAGATTCAAGCTTAGCAAGCGTCTTCAGGTCCCACTGCTGGTCTCTAGAAAACGTCCGTCAAAGCTTGTTCAGCGGACGTTCAGTTTGATATATTTGCTTTTCACCGACATGTGACACAAGCGGTTCAGAGAAGTTTCAGTTTTGAACAACGTAAACCTTCTGGCAGCACTTCAGGGTGTTACAGCGGAGAAGGTGTGGCATTGGCTACAGGCTCTATTAGTTTCCTCATAACTTTTCTTCATTGTTTGCGTGGCTTGGTTTCAGAGCCAGATGACCTTACTTCACACCCAGAAATCAGCAGCTTAATTTCTTTTTACAATCGCGCTTTGTTTATTTCTGGGAACGTGCACAAGCACGTATGCCAGCACCCTTACAGTAAACAAACAGCTTAATGCCAAAGTGACAATTTGTCTCTTCTTAGGAGCATTCGTCATGAGCGTGGCTGTAGATCAGGGATGTCAAACTCAATTTAGATCTAGGGCCACATGCAGATGGGCTGGACCAGTAAAACCGCTGTGTAAAAACCTAGAAATAACGAAAACCTCAAATGTTTCCTTTACTTTACACGTTCATTAATAACTACAACAGATGATGAACCGTCTGATTCTTCTTCTACGTTCAGAAGCTCTCAGATGTTTGGAGACTGGAGCTGTTTTTATGAAGTTTGCATGTTTCATCTGAGTGCTCCACTTTCCCCCACCGTCAAAACTCACCCATAGTAAAACACTGTTGCCCACCCTTCTATATTTCTAATGGGTTTAATGCACAGGATGAAATTGCCATACATTGTACTGTGTATGACTGTGCACGCAACATTAAACTTGATTTGATTGGCTGCATGTTGTGGTAACACCAGTGAGGGGTAGTGAGGGGGTCCAGAAAGCAGGTGCAGACACACGACAGAGCTGGGTGTAGGAAGGACAATAGCAAGCAAGTTTCCCAAAACGCAGGGAGATCATGGTTTATTCTTTTGTTTGATCTTATTTTATTTTATTTGATTTATTTTTATCTAATTCATTTCTAACCTGCCTCCAGTGTTTCCTCACTGCTCGACAATGAGATGGCACTTCCTCAATTTCTGCTTTGTTTATAATGGAATGGGTGGGATGGAGGGTCAGGGGTCGAGAATTGGGGTTCAGCTGTGGGTGTTGGGGTGGAGGGTTGGGGATGGGTGGAGGGTGTTTGCTTGTTTTTATGTGAAGCACTTTGTGTTACATTTTATGTATGAAAAGTGCTATACAAATAAAGTTTGATTGATTGATTGATTGATGGTTAGTGAGGTATTCACAAAAAACAAGTTTCCAAAATCACAAAGGTGGCTGAACTGAATGATGTGGCAGAGTCTGGGAGGTTGAGGCAGTCTCTTACACTTTGGAGGTTGATTGGATGAAGAGGAACAGGCGGTGAGGTCAGACAGACAGACAGAGGGAAAACTGGACACTGTTTGTGCTTTACATCAGTGTACATTCACCTCTGTTCATATAGACACCCATCAGTGAAAAAAAAATAAATTCTATTATTAAATACAACATGACCTGTGTTTCCCAGAATGACTTTCAGCAGCCCTCAGACTGCGGGTGTAAATGTCTTGTACCCAACTGTGAGCTGAAGGTGGAGGCGTAACTCTAACGGCTCAATCCCACAGGGCAGGGCTATGACGCATTCCGACTGCACCATAAGTGCACATTCTAAACAATGTTTGTGCTTCCGCCAGAAGCATCCCAGAATCAAGCTGGCCAAAGTCAGACACAGAAACAAGAAGGGTTACTTGATTTTACAACAACATCTTCTAACTACTGTAGTATTGAAGGTGGGGGAGAAACTGAAAAGAACCATCTAAACAGGTTCTAGCTTCCAACAGCAGGACCAGCTTCTTAGAAGGCTCCTAAAATGCATCAAGTTGCTTCATGGATATTTTTGCTGGTTGGGCAGTGTGGATTGGCTCTCGGAACAGGTGCTTAGATCTTAAAAGAAGCATTCATGCTTTTATTTAAAGAAAGTTTTCTTCACAGTACCTCAGGTTTTGTTTTCATGATTTTGTGTATTATTCTTATCAGTAAGAATACCACTGTAACCAAAAGATGGTTACATCACTAAAAAGAAATCAAGAAACAGCAGTCTGACTATAAAAAAGTGGATTCTGCCCTTTGAAACTTTGATACATCCAATCAAATGTTTTCATCTGAAGATTTGTTCATAGCTGTGAAGGAAGAGAACCCAATATGGGTAAAGTCTGATTGTTTTTTATCTGCTATTCACTGAAATTCTTAATCAGTGGTTTGAAAGACTATTTATCTGAACCAATGTTAGCCTCTCAGCTCAGATTATTACATTTTTTGGACAATTCCAGAATATATGAGAGTGATTCGCCCTGGAAACTCCACATTCTCTCCAGCATGGTAGATTTTTATTCATACGTTTACCCTTGACCTTTGACATGATAAAAAATTAAATCAGATTTTTCCGTGAATTGGTGGATGTTTGACATATTTTGCCAATCTTCATCCGGGATTTTGTGCAGACTTAATCTTTAAAACAGTTTTATAGTGAGATGACTACAATAACAGCTACGGTGCATGTGCTTACTTTGATTCCATTATTAATGTATTAAGTGAGACAATGGGTTATTAAAAGGGGTCCACTGAGGCTGCATATGTATGCAGAATTTTACACTACACCACTGGCACCGACTGCACAGGCGTTAGCTGTATCAGTGACACACACGTACTTTATCACTCCTAATGTGTGAGTGTAACCAAGAATGAGGAGCGACTGTCTGAAAGTGTGCACTTATATTCCCACGTCGCTGGTGTCTCTCCACTCTTTATGACAGCAGAGGTTTTGTAAAAGATCAAGTGTCTGGACTTTGTGTGCGTTTGGAAAGTGTCCCCCAGAATGTGAAATATGCTCCCTTGTTGTCCAACCCTTTCCCAGTGGACTTTCATCATGTTACACTGGTAACGATTTGGATATAGTAGCATATTTTGGTGCTTTATCTCATTCCCCTGGAGTTTTACCCACTCGAGAAAAAAGCATCGGTTTTCAGTGCAGATCAGTTCTGGTTCTAGTGAATGCAACCCTCCAAGGACGATGCAGGAGTTTCGGGTTTGGGAACTGGCCAAGTCTTGTACAATCAAAACCTTTGAAATATTTTCAACGATTGACATGAGTTCCCCTGGTTTATGAGGACTGCTTTGTTTAGGCACATTGAACCAAGATCCCACAAGAAGACCACTGCTGGGCTGACTTATTTGTCTCAGCAGATCTTACTGTTGGTACTGTGGACTGGAATGAACAGTGGCACAACTTAAATGAAGTTGAAATATTGCTTCACTGGTGTATATGCAGAGTTTCACAAGAGTGGCTCAATATTTTGGGACATTTTTTTCTTTCTGAAAGTAATTTGAACATCATGTAACAGTGCAAGTTTACAAGATTGAAAAAAACTTTGCTTGTATCAGCAGATCTGATCTAATCTCCAGGTAAACTATGGAGATTAGTGTGTGGTGGTTACAGCTTATTTCTGGTTATATGAGGTACATAACCACAATCAGTGTGTTACCTACAGTAGATGGGAGTCAGCATGTTTTGAGTTTGGAGAAGCCATCAGGAAGACGAGCACAGAAGCGGAGCTATGCACTGCTAGCCACATAAAGGAGGCAGACCACAAAAAAAGTATGTGTATACTATATTTAGGATATTTTCACAGCTTTAACTTGCCGTCAGACGGGCTTTTTCTCTGGCACTAACCGTAGAACTTCCATATTCCAGACCAACTGTGCTGTGCGCTGTATTTTGCCACAGATCAGCTGCCTGGGTTTGAGTTACAGCGGCACAGCTAGAAAAACACAAGCATACCATCTTTGAAATCATGAAACATGACAGTGACATCAGTCTGATCAAACATTAATTTCTCTACTTGGCTATCAAATAAATTCAGTGAAATAAATAAATAATATATCTAATAGAAAATAAAATCCTGGTTGACCACACACACACTGGAAGTGTGTTGCAGGCTTGTAACTGTGACCCAGTGCTCCACTTTAAACAAGCTGCTATCCTGCTACAGCTGCCAAAGCAAAACCATGATCGTTACTTGTGGTCTTTTACAACATGCTTGAGGTTTCTGGAATACAACGATTCTGTGATCTAGATGGAACTAAACAGAAGCTGGTAACACGGAGGGATCCAGACAAGATGGCTGTGATATACTGCAAGGCACTAATAACACGTCACATATGAAGTCAAAATGTCCTGAGGACTGAATCCTATGCAGCATTAGTGAAAGGAAATCCTTTGACTGTACTCAAAGTGTGATTTTGTCTTCTTTAGACAGCAGTGACAAGAGGAATCACTGTGAAAAACATGTTGTTTGTACTTGTTGTTCACTAGATGTTTCACTTTGTGCTGTTGTCAGCGCGGTTCATCGAATAGAACTCAACATCTTTCTTGTCCCGCAGATTCCCATGCATCATGGCTACATGTAGATCAGCGTAGTCCTGCTTGATGTCCACTACATATACATTATTATTATCATTACTTTATTATTATTAGTCATATCTCCAATAAAGTTTAGAGTTATCATGATTTTATTGCTGCTGTGCATCTGTATCTTTCTCTCTGTCCCTCTGTTTATGTAACAGGTATCCAACCAGTGAGATGGGTTCTGCTCGAGGTTTTTCCTTGCCACTGTCGACAAATGCTTGCTCTTGGTGGGAACTGTTGGGTCTCTGTAGATAATATCATAAAGGGTACAGGGGTACAAGAGTACAGATGATTTATATGCTGATTTATATGACTGAGAGAGATGCCATAAATTGGATTGTTAGGTCATTAACTAGGAAGTGATTGAATGCTAGCATTAGCTGTTCTAATGTTAACTAATGGTTTATCAAATATGCCCAAATTCTCACTATGCATTGTTTTTTTCCAGTTGCTGATCAGTCCAAGAAGCAGTGAATGAGGGTTAGTTCAAATTCACTACATTTATATGACTTGGACTGAAACACAGCAGTAAAGCTTCCCACCCTGAGCTTAGCATCAGAGGAAAACGTCTGCTGTGTGAATATGGTAAATTCTGACTTTAATCCTCTTATGGCCAGATTTTAAATGTCATCATGATTTTCATGATTGACCTCACTCTATTTGGTATTGAATGTGATCTTTGTCATATATAGGTTTTGTGACACATTTGGTCAAACAATCCACATCCCATGGCAGCAGCCATTTATTCCAGCTGTCATCATGAGATTTCCTGCTCTTCGTCCTCATCTCTTTACATTACCTCAAGAAACAGACTGACACTAACCAGTAGCAGAGCCATGTTCTCCCAAAATTACTGAACTCAAACTTTCCAGAACCTCTGGCAGTGGCGACTGGTGGAAGGAATGAACATTCAGTGGAAAAAACACTTCCAACATGTTTGGACTCTTCAGTAAAGACAAAGACAAGGAGACAGGAAGCAGCAAGGTTTATGGGAAATGTGATCCTTTGAGAGATATGAGCTGTGATGATATGCTGTATGTCCTCCACCCGCAAACTATTATATTTAATCAATCAAGCCAATGCAAAGTGATTAAAAACATGAAGTGAACATAACTTCACTATTATTATTATTATTTTCACCATTCATCCCAAGTTTCATATAAATGCTTCTGTGGTGTTGATGAGTGGAATTTCCACCCTGAAATGTACTTGAAGTGTCTGACCTGTAAATATTTAAAGAAGTGATTAGTGGGAAGGTGTCAAAAGACATAAGTATGTTATTCTCAGGAAGGTCCCCACATTTCTTTTACATTTCCATTATGTTTCCAGTTACATTTAGTCATTTAGTTGAAGCATTTTTTCAAAGCAACTTCAAGGTACAGTGTGAGACACGTTAGCCATAAATACTACTCACATAGAATCAAGTGACAGTTGTAGAGGGCGATAGATTTATCATGTCCAGTTGTTGGTAGT
The DNA here is from genome assembly GCF_000972845.2 of Larimichthys crocea. Lineage (NCBI taxonomy): Eukaryota > Metazoa > Chordata > Actinopteri > Sciaenidae > Larimichthys > Larimichthys crocea. Next base: position 18,015,823 of record NC_040011.1, on the reverse strand, counting down.
GTTGGAGAGGAGGTACTCTCTGAAGAGCTGGAGGTCTTCAGGAACCTGATCTGGTAGGAACTGGTAGCATGCTCCACCGTGAACAACAGTTGAAAAAAGTTTTGATTGCCCTTAGTGTACTGGTGGCAAAGGCAGGCGCCGGTCATTGGCGGAGCACAATGGTCGGGAAGCAACAAGGGGATAACGATTAGAACAATTTGAACTGAATCTAGTGGAGCTCGATGACACAGCTACACAAACCCTTTTTATATATAAGATCAGCAGTACAGATGCTGATTTAGCAAGCCCACACTGCCCCTCCTGCTCTGTATCAACAGTTGTTTTAACATTATAGATGCTCTGGGTCAGGGATTATTCAAACATTTATATTTCGGTTGCACCCGCCACAGTGTCCTTAGGCTTTATTTATTGTCTGTCATTTTTAAATTCATAGTCTAGAGTTTTCCAGTTAGGTCTAGTGAGGCCACACTGAGGAAGATGGCTATCTATTTATCAGTGATAATCGCTCAGTCCTCTGTGGAATTGTTGTGTGGACATGTTGTTGATGTTGTATATGTCTATAAGCATGCAATGCAATGTGATGGTGAGTGCACAAAGTGCAGAACAAAAGAAGAAAGAATCACATCATGTCTGCAAACCCTTTTCTCTATTATTCCAAGACCAAGATCTTTCCCTTAACCAGAAAAGATAAGATATTCACAGCTTACTCATGTTGAGGATCAACATTTTGTGACTCATCTGAATATTTCTGAACTCCATTTGTTGGAAGCAGAATGATTAGTGTCTTGTTTAGTCTCAGCTTCGTAGATTAAACGGATGGGATTAAGACATCATGTTTATTAGTCTTTGTTGACAATTTTAATAGAATTCCTATAAAAGTTAGACGTAACCACAAACACAGCTGAACCATTTGTATCCTGAATTTAAGTTTCCCATCACTGTAAACCAGATGTTACAACTGTAACAGAAAGAAGAAAGGTCCATACTTAGATCATGAGAAACCTGATTCCAGTATATTAGTATGACTTCCATCATATCATTCCTGTGTATTTTGTAATGGCCCCCATAGGCTGACTCTACCCCATCAAAGGCTCTGATTGGACCGGCTGCTCGCTGTCCAGTTGGCAGTTTGCCCAGCTGAGGGGGAAGTGGCTGCCTACATCAGATCCTGATGTGGGAAAGTTGTCAAGATGGGCCTGCAGGAGTCCTGGACTCCTAATGTGGTCCGCAGAGACTTATGACAGCCATTTTCAAGTTTATATCTTTGACCTCAATAAATGCTATTTTGTTCATAATCATGGGCCACAAAAAGTTCATGTAATTGAAATGAAACAAAATTTATTGCATGCCAAGCTACTACAAACTGTTGCACTACTTATAAACCGAACTATCAAATGTACCAACAAAAAACATAACTTTATTTTAGTAATATCTATGCAGTCAGATCTGGTTTCATATTTTAACCTCATAACGGGGTATAACGTCATTCCTTATTAATGGCCCGCCAGTAAATTGCACTCCTGCAGCTCATACTACAAATCCCACAATGCACTGCAACAACTGCCACACAGGTCAAGATACTTTGGTTGTTTATTGACACACTAATCAAAGGTCAGCAGATGAACGCACAGTGACATTAAAACCCCCCAGAAAAAACAAAAAGTTGGAACTACTTCCTGTAAAAGGAACTAGCCACTATGAAATGTGTTGAGAGCATGACTTGCATTTGAACCAACCATTAACCATTAACCACATGTTAGTCTATAAGTTTTAACAGCTGATGTAGCTAAGGTGGAGTGGGGTGTGGAGTGTACTAGTCCTATATGGTGCCACTGAGGCAATCAGTGTGGTACGTTAAAGGTAATCCAATGTGGTCCACCTAGAGCCTTTTTCTAGAGACTTTTCTGATGTTAGTCCTGATAATTCATAGCTGCTGTGACCTAATGACTGATAGCTCAGAGTAGGGAGTGAGGGAGCACCAGAGTAAAAAGAGTAAATTTACAAGACTAGAGAGCTGGGCTGACTGTTGTTGGATTAGTCAGTAATATAAGCTGGCTGCTATGTCTGCTGTTGTTGACCCTGCTTCATGTTTGGCTGTTAGAAAAGCTGTCGACTCGCTAGTTTTTGATCATAAGTAATGTAATAATAACAAATACACGTGTACAGCTGTCCATATTTACCACGGTGGTATAACACTCCTACATAAGGTCACTTTAATGGATGTTGGTCTAGTGAAAGCAAAATTACGGAAACTGACATCTCTAGTTATAAGTTTAATATTTCAGTGTCAGCTGCAGGACAAACTGTTTTAATGAGTGAATTCATGTTTTTACCATTATGGAACTTTTAATGGTTACCTCAAAATAACTACCATTGTGTTTATTTATGTTTGAACATTTTGTTTGGAGTTGACATAACAGCTGATGGCCATGAAAGTTTCATATTTTATTGTTACATGTTAATTACATTTAAACACTTGCAGGGCATCATTATGAGCCATTAGGACTAATAACGATGCCCTGCAAGTGTTTTGAGTCTGCTTTTTGTGGGAACCCCAGCCCGGAAAATGGTCATGTTGTTCGACTGACATCACAATGGAACATAAAACAGTGTTGTTCTGGGCAGGGCAACAGAAATATTATTTGTCCATAATATACTTTTTTTTCTCAGAAATATAAGCCAATGGTGATGCCATATTGACACATACAATAAAGCACTGCTGGTGAGCTCACAACCAGAGCATGATGGGGGTTGGTATTTATACTGTCTCATGGGGAGGGCTTTGATTTCATAGTTAACACAGGGCCAGGGTCAAATTAGGATGTTGATGTGGATAAAGAAAAAGAGCGATGGTGTAAGAGTAACCAGGCAGATTAGTCACTGGTGTCTGGACGGACTTCTCACCAATGAAACCACATCTCTTAACACCACATGTTGCCAGAAACCTCTTTTCCAATGTTCCATTCAGAGCTACTCAAACACCCAGTGTGCATCCACTGGGATGCTGAGGCTGGAATTAATACTCGAGCCTGTATAATAAGACATATCCTTAAAATTAAAAAGCAGATTTTTTACTTGCTAAACATTTTTGTTACAGTCCTTGCCTCGGAGACCTGACTGCTTTTAGGCGTTGTCCCAAATAGAATCAAATTAATTACTTGGCTTTCTTTCCATGGTTGGGTGTAATTGCTTATTTAGGCTCAGCCAACCCACCAAAATTACTGTTTATTAAAATTGGCTACCATTGACTCCAGAAAATGGCAGCAGGTTTACTAATTGTCATAGCAACGCTGACAGATGATGATGACATAAATGTTCAAATATGCTAATTGCAAGTCTGGGATCTCTTGTTACATTGCATATATCCATATGGCCCATGGTGGGATTGTTTGCCAGTCACACTATTGCCAAAATGCAACATATACATATCATTATTATTATTTTATTTTTTATTGTTATTGTTATGAATACACCATAGATCCTGTGCAAAAAGTTTAAACAAACATTAAATTGCAAAAAATCAGTTCATGGTGTACTGATGGCTGTTTATACTGCATGTGTCACTGCCCCCTTTGGCTTTTAGAATGTTACACTGTTGCTGTTGCATATTTTGAAGCATAAAATGTTTTCACTTTGAACAAGATTATGTTTTTTTATAAGATCAGTTATCATCAATGAAAACATGCACCAAACCCCAGCAGGAGCCGCTCGCTGTCTGAAAGCACCCTTATAGTCAAGGCATCAATAAAACACCCGAGATAACACTGTGGAAATTGAGTGACACGACTCCATTGGGGGAAAATCAGATACCTCTGTGCTTATATTCACTTTCTCTACAATTGTCATGAACCCGGAATCTTCTGCAGTGATATTTATAGTCTTTACAATGTGTAAAAAAAAAAAAAAGGCAGAATTGGTCAATTTAGCTACACAAGAGTAATACTTTTTAATGATGTGAAATTACATGAATGGATTCATGGTTATTAATGTAAGTCTTCATTCATGTCTTCAGTCATGGCAGTTTAATTAACTATAATTAAAAGTGTCTGAATATCTTGATTGCAGTTGGTATCACTAAGCGAGAATTCTGGAGCCATTTCAGGACATATGTTATGACACAAAATTACACAGTGAACCTATTCAGGTAATCACGGTAATTATAAGTGCTGCATTCCAGTTCATACTCGATCACCAACTTGGGGTGTTGGTGAGGATTGGGGCCTGATTTTGTTGACTGTTTTACATGATCACATATCCTGACTGATTTAAATGAGATCAGAGAGTTCTGATGTTTTTAACAATAAATTTCAAATACAAAAATCAACTACAATGGTTGATTAAAAAGTGTTAGCCCACGTCTTTAAGTAAAAGCCGGATTCTCCATGATCCAATCCTTTCACCTATTGACCTTGAATGCCCTCCAGACCTGCTCTGCACCTTTAAAAATATAGGTTTGAGAATATTTAGATAATTGCCTCTCCGTTACTTAGTCATATTAGGGCGGCATGGGAGAAGGAACTAGATGTGTATCCTGGCAAAACACAATTAGAGAATACATTCAACTTCGATCTGTATCAGACATAGTTTGCTCCAGATTAAGGTGCTCCACAGGCTCCATCTATCTAGGAGTAGGCTCACCAGGATATATCCAGATGTGGATCGGACCTGCTCCCGATGCTGTCAGGCTCCAGCTACCCTCTATCATATGTTCTGGGCTTGCCTAAAGTTTCATTTTCTTACATCTGTGACAAGGAGAATTGCAATATTTGTTGTGGCCCCTGCTTGGATGGCAGTATCTTGTGCAAAATCGGACGCCATCGCGTTTTTATCTCTAATGGCCAGACGTCTTATTTTGTTTAATTGGAAGTCAGATATGCCTCCCACACACAGGTGCTGGGTTGAGGATGTAATGGCACACTTGAAACTTGAGAAGTCGAAACACATGGTCAGGAGATCGACCCAGAGATTCTACAAGGTCTGGCAGGCATTTCTGAATCCTTTAACTTAGAATTCCCTGCTAGAGACACTGGGACATAACTGATTCAGAGGCTCTGTAACTCTGTAACATGTCAGAATTCTTTGTTTTTATAATTTCCCCCTTTCTCTGTTTTTCCAAAATGTACATTTTTATGTTATTATTGTTACTTTATTATTGTATATGTTGTGGATGCTGTTTGGGGTCTCATTGATTGTTTTATATGTGTTTACAATTCAAAAGCCAATAAAAATATTTTGTTAGAAACTGAAGTGATTCTTTGTGCTTTTCTAGTTCTTTAAAGGAATGTGATAATATGCATTAGTTACTTCACACTTAATTAGTGTATCATTACCTAAATATAAAAATTGTTAGCACTTTATATCTACAGTGACAGTTCACCATGTTGAACCGTCACTTTTTCTACAGTAGAACCGGACACTGAACTTCTTCTATGACCTCCTGCTTTTTATGTTTTTATTTTGTAGCCATCGTTTTTCCTACATGCTTACAAGAAGAGGGTATGGCATGGGAGAGTATTTATTTGGTCGCAACTTCACTGCGAGGTGCCATTAAATCCTACACACTGTGTTTAATTCAAATATTTAAAGGTCCATGTTGAACCACCATTTTTCTACAGTAGCCAACGAAGAAAGGAAACACTGTCTCAAGTTAGACTGAAGGTTAGGCATATAGAAGCCATTTTTTAAAGCCAAGCAAAAGCTGTTTGATGATGTTTAAACTGTCCCTTTGTTGTTGTTTTTTTTATCAAAACCAGAATCATGTTGTTACAAACTTAAAGAACACAACTTAAAGAAAGAGAAGTCAGTATTCCAAAGAAAAAAAAAGAAAGATTATTAAAGATAAATAGGTTCTTCAAAACATCAGAAGTGCTGCATGTGACTTTTGTTTGCATTCAGTTTCCCAAAGAAACTGAAACAGCAAAAACGGTTCTGAAGGATAAAAAGGTTCTCGAAAACACTTATCAACAACCTGTCCTTAACAGTTAAACTAGGGTATTGGTCTGTGTGGACTTTTTGTTTGCAGTGATCTTTATGCTATCATATAGTCATACTGTAAAGTACATGATGGAAAGAAATCTATGCTCGGTCAATAACTTGGATTGATTTCCTGGGAAAGTGAAACGGCTGTGCAGATCTGTGGAATGGTCTTCAGTAAACTATGCAGAATGTGACATAAATATTTTGAGCTGGGAAAACAGTGACCTTATTTGAAACTACACAGCCCTTAATCGCAAACAAATGTCACTTCACTAGTTTCTGATGTGACTCAGATATGCAGCTTGTTAAGGCCCCAGCACATCACAACACAGAATAGGCTGTTCATGCTGTCTGCATCCATATCTGTCTTATAATCAACTGAGTTTGAAAATCACATACAAATCTCTTCATGCTCTTGAGAATCTGCAGTTTTGGACAGGGGGCTACAGATTTTTGTGGCAACCCACACCCTCTGGACCCCTCTCCTAAAAGGCTTTTGGTCTGTGTAACATTGTCACTACCACTATTATGTGTTTGTCTTTTACATGTAAAGCATCCTCATGTTCATTGAAAGGAGATATGTAAATAAAAGTTACTATTATTTGACTAATGTCTGGACATGGCCTGATCACCTAGTGAAGCAGTCATTATCACCTAAACTGAGACCAAGTCCAGTGTCTATCGAGACCAAGACAAGATTATGAGGTTGAGTTAAGACCATGACCAAGGGAACGTGAGACCAAAGTCAAGACCAAGACCAGTCAGTATAGTGTGAAATGGGAAGACATTGTTCATCTTGGGTGGCTGTGGCTTAGGAGGTAGAGCGGGTCATCCAACTAATCAGATGATTGGCAGTTTGATCCCTGGCGCCTCCAGTCTGCATGCTGAAGTGTCTTTGGGCAAGATGCTGAACCCCAAATTGCTCCTAAAGGCTGTGCCACCAGTGTGTGAATGTGTATGAATGGTTAGCTCCTCAAACTGATGAGCAGATAATACCATCAGTGTATGAATGTGTATGAATGGGTGAATGAGATATGTAGTATAAAAGCTCTTTGAGTGGTCAGAAGACTAGAAAAGTGCTATATAAGTACAGTCCATTTACCATCTTTTGGCTCTGAGTGTTAATTGGCCTGTTCATAGGTTTGGGAACTTTGGTTATTTTCTTTTAAAAGTAATAGTCAGTGGAAAACCTAAACCTGACTCGGGTCATAGTCCTACCATGCATTAGCAATGATTAACCTCCAACATTTTCAAAAGAGAAGGTCTCTATAGTACTGGATTACTTGGTATCAGTGGTACTGTGTAAGCACATGCACACGTGAAAAGAGAACTTAATAACAAACAGTATGTGGGGCTTATTTGCTCTACCGCTTGTTTGCTGACTCTGCCTTTCCTCCTGTGCGGCCCTCAGCTCACATTCCCATCCAACCGGGACTCATCCTGTGCTGCACAGACACTGGCCAAAGGAGCCTTGCCCTGGTCCTCCTTTCCACAGTAGTCTGAACATTTACTGATCCCTGAGCAGGAGGGAAAGATTGCAGGCTGAGAGGTTCATTCACCATACATGCTGTAAAGGGAGGACACATTCTGGAGGACGGCTGAAGGCTTCCTGTAGCCCAAGAGACAACGCTGTAAGGTATGAGAAAGGATGAAGCAGAGTTCAGCAAGAGGAGATAGGCCCCTCCAAAAAAACTCCCACATTGAAGTGTTTTCTCTAAAAACCTCTGAGACATTTGAGATAAGTTTTCACCCCAAGATGCATCACAATGTCTTCCCTGTGCTTCCCCCTCCTCAGCTCAGCGAGCAGTGGCTGCAGGGAACTCCACGACCTGAGGAGATGGTGGGTGGTGGACAGTGGAGGCGCAGTAATGCGCAGGAAAAGCATCCCCAGAATCCTTTGGCCGCTGCCAAAGTTAACATACACCAGGGGATTCGGTATCAAAGTTTCCAATATTTGGCTCCACAAACACAATAGCCACTACAAAAACACAAGCCGAGGAGTTCCCTGCTGGCTATTCAAATAGAAAACGTTTAATTATGAACATTTGGGAAATCAAACTGCTATGCCTGAGTACTTTGCACCAGGCTCCCTCCTGTTCTTGAAAGCATAGCTCAAAGTCTTTCACCAACATCCAAACTCCACTCAGTTTCACCATTGTCATCCCGCTCCATAGGGCAGTGTTTCCTCAATTCAACTTCATTTATGTAGTTAAGATGAAGGTGAGCCTGTTGGAATAGACACACTGTAGAACTCTGGGATTTTCATCCAGAAAAAAAAGAAAGTTGGTATGATGTTATTTGTCCACTCAAGGTATTTTTGATATTTGATCCTTTACGTAAGATTTATGACGCCCCCCCCCCCCCCCCTCAGCTCCCCTGAATGTTTTATCTTCCTCGACATCCAAAAGGTTTCTGATTGCCATTGCCTGAGGCTAGCTGGGCTAATCAGTAAAGGCTGAATGCTAATGTGGAATATTAAGGAAACTTAACTGTACATTCAGTCAGTAGGAAAACATTATCACATGCTGTGGCAAACATCCAGAGGAATATCACAGACTTTTAATGACAGCTTGTTGAAAATATCATGTCTGCAGCCTTGGCTGGAGTTCATGACCAAACCGGTTGACAGTTCATTCACATTCCATCAGTCATTTTTGAAGTGGGCCCGTTGTGCGGACATACAATCTATCATGTCCTCTCATTTTGTTAGGTGCATGCTCTCACAGTCAGACATTTCTAATGAGCTCTACATCCTCGGCCAGTGTCTGTTACATATATCTGTTATTCCATCTCTAGGCTCATTTCCCTCTCTGCCAGGTGCACATTGTAACTGCTGTTCCTTTCTACTGACACTTAATGTATACACTGTATTAATCACTGATTTGGCAACGCGCAGTGACACAATTAATCATAATGAGTGCTGAAAAAAAAGGAGGGGGGGGGTTGTGTGTTGTTGCACCCCTGTAATGATTTAAGAGCAAATAAATACCATGGATATATTTTTTTGTTGGCTATGAGCACACATAACATTTATGTGTGTGCATTTTAGATAAGGATGCTGAGTGTAAATTGCACCTTAAATAGCAACACATTCTCATTTCCAGCTCATCAAATACGGCATCTTGGACAGTGTGCGCAGGGCTCTGCAGTCAAGTAAGCAAGAAAGAATATCCACTGTCTAGTTAGACTTTCAAAATAAAGCTTGCCAAGAAACATTTCAGAACAAAAACCTCTTTGTTTGGATTCAAATAAGTCAGGTTACTTATGTTAACAGCGATTTCATTACTACACTTAGTTAGTTTAAGGTCATTACCCTTTATGTTAACTGTGACTTCTACTTTATAGCACCAATCTTCATCACTATGCCATGCCTGTTTGTGTTTATCGTTATATTTGGTTGAGATTTACAGCATCCATGAGCTGGAGTTAACACAGGAATGACAGGCAGTTGCTTTCATTGTATTGTTCATTACACAGGTTTAGTTGGTCATAAGTAGGTTTTGTTGCGGAGTTAATCAAATTTATTTTCTCTGTTAGGATGTTACCTGTCACAAGAAAACCATTGTGTGGGAGAGGGCCACCCCACAATGTGAAAAAAGGGCATGTGTGACACACAACATCAGAGTGACATCATGGTAGGGGTGTTGTCTTATACTTTATTGTTTATTGAAGCTTGGCCAAGGAGAATAAGAGTTCATCAGAAGTGTCTGAGTCGGTCTCACATTCTGCAGAACTCATGCTGGTGGTCAGACTTTAAACCCCAAGATAACACCACAAATACTACACGCCCAGAATTAGTCAAAGAGAATGTCTTTACCCATGTTAGTGTTACCGTCAGCACATTCTGGTCTGGAGACACAGTTTTCTGTTTATGTTAATGGAACGTCAATGGCCGGCTATCTATTATGTCTAGGAAGACAAGATTCAGTTCCTTCGACCCTGGTCAAGAGGCATCGTTGAGATAAGCCGGCACCTGCTGTCCTCAAAATCAAACAACTGCTACTGTCTAGGACCTCAAGGCCCATGCCTGACCCCGTGTAACCTAAGGAGAGAAAAAAACCCATAACAATTATAAAGAATGGATAGAGCATTGCGTGACGTTATCCACAGGTTTCTGGAGCGCTATTTTGAATCTGAAGATCTGAAGCGGCACTGCTAAGATGCAGGTGGTGCTGGCCGCCTTCCGCCTTCCGGATAATCTATCGTGGATCATCTGCGAACTTGAGGCAGGTCGAATGATGCCTGGGTGCTCAACCAAGCATTTTTTTAAAAAGGACTTCCTGGTATCTAAAGAAGTAGTTGCAGATTGCAACCCCCTCCGTTCGCTGTCCTCTGAAGGAGAAAAGCGTAAAGGAGAAACTATGTTTGATTGCTATGAAACTGTGGTGATTTCAAATATGTAGCAACTTTCCATCATGCAGCACTATCTTATTCAATCATTTGCTAAACCTAAAACTATCTGCCCTGTGTTTTAACAGCTACAGCTCTTGATTGATTGCCATTAGTCTCTCTTTCATCCCCTTTTATCTTCAGCTCCTACCATCCTTTTCTACACCTTCCTCTGTTCTTCTATATGTTGTTATATGACCAGGGGCGGCCATGTCTTGTCCTGCCATCCAAACAGCTCTTTGCACAGCAGCCACAGGTGGCTTCTGCTGCCCTGCAGCTCCAAACCTTTCCCGGCCAAACACAACAGCAGTCAGGCCCACGAGGCCCACGTCAAATAGCTTCTTTAGTGAGTGCACCAAGGTCTGACGGATCATTTTCTTCTTTTCATCTGAAGCTCCTGGTGTTGGGAGTTTGGCTGCCGAGTCCTACACAAGCACATTCCCCTCTCCTGCAGCTGAACGGCTCACTGTCATGTTAAAATAGGGATAGTACAGCAAATACTCTCTGTGAAAAACTCTGAGTATCAGAAACAGAAAGAGCTCAGCTCAGAAACACTCAGGGTGTGTTCAGAATGAAACCGAAATGATCAAAGAGGTCAAAGGTCAAGTTGTTACAGACGCCTTCCATAATTACAAACATCTTTCAACGTTCTGTTCGAATGTGGAACAACTCTGATGCAGTATCTCCGACTCAGCAAACTGTTGAGCATTTGTTCTCTTTTAGTTCTTTAAGTATATTTTATAATTACAGAGTGACTTAAGGACAGAAACAATTAGACAGATTGATGACATCATTAAGTCTGAATGTTCTGGTTGAGTTTGGAGTGTGAAAACAGTGGCTGTGATTGGATAAAATCTATCATCTATGGCCTGCACCACAGAATATAGAATATTTTCAACTATAATTTACTCGTATCCTTTAATGAAGTATTACGTGACTTCATTTTTAAATTCACTCCAGGACCAGTTTATTGAGTGATCCTAGCTAAAAATAATGTAGAGTAATACCACGCAATCCTTCAATAAAATGCTCCTTCATGACAGTTATAATGATTGATTGATTCAGATGTATGGTCATTTAGTTCTGCAGATTGTACTGCTGCTGCAGTGGATTGTGTTACACTAACCCCTGGATCCCACCAAGAACGGCGCTGTGACGCTGCAGCCTCAACAGTGTTGAGGCTGCAGCGGTCTGTTCAGCTTCATATCACACCCAGAGCATTTCAGAAGCATTTTGCCTGTCAGACTTTACTAATTTGCTCGGATTTGGTCAATTTTCCTTCCTTTATGTGATTCTTCCATGAGTTAGTTAGGCTACATAGTTGAAAGGTTTCCCCTTCTACTATTGGAAGTCAGACGTTTGCACAAGTTGTTTTGTTTTGAAAAAAGCCTGCATTCTCTTTGCCTTTTCTGTGTCTGACTTCCTGCCAGCTCAATCAGCTCCATTAATAGAACAGCCATGTATTCTCTGCAGAGCAAGATTGTTAAGAAGGGCCGCAAAGAGCTCAGTTGCCTCTTACCCAGAATGTCGTGGAGCCATGCCGGGGAGGATCCATGGGTAACAGGTGTTTCTATAATTTTGTTCACTCTGTTTATATCAATGAAGTCAAGCTAAATAAGTAAATAACTTAGTCCCTTTAGCTTTAGACCTGGGACAAATAGATACTCTGTACATGACAGCAAACATAAATTAATTTATTTATAGTGTATATTATCAAGAGCAGAGTCACCAAGTTATTCACAAGGAACTCTAAAAAAGTGCATGCACACATCTTATGTGCTGTGGAAGGTGCTCAAGTAATCCATTTCCTGTCTGCAAGTGTCCATACAATTTTGAGTCCTTGGGGGTCAGCAAGGATGCCTTTGCAGATGTGTCTGTGCAGCCTAAAGGCCCTTATATATGAACTGATATGAACAAAGGACAGCTCATGTGAACACGTGTTCAAACTATGACTCTGCACATGACCCACACAGAAACCCAACATAGTACAAACAGAACAACTTGGGCCTCTGCTTTTTACATTATGGAGTACATCCAACACTCAAGGTTCAAGATTGGACTTTGTCCTCAGCTTCTCAGTGGCCTTTTTTCTCTTTTTCAATACATTCAACAATCATACTGGGGGTCATCCATAGTAGAAGTGGGAGAGATATGTGCGCCAACAGGAGCCTTTGTAGACCACGGCACAGTGAGGGGCACCGCTCCTTCTTTTTCTTGGATATTCTCACCTTCTCTCCATTACTGACATTATATATTGCAAAACACAGCTGGATGCAGCGAGCCTGTTGAAGTTTTCTGGAGGTTTTTACAGTGTTTCTGGGAAAGGAAAGAAATCCATAACTGAAGAGAGAGTTGTCTTGGCAGGTTGGGGGAATGTACATACACTAAAACGATAAATGACCACACATCATGACAAAGTAACTCCTGGAAGTCACTGAACATTACACACTGATGATATGGAGCGGTGTGCGAGGACTTGACAGTGGAATTTTCCATCAGTTTTATGCATTTACAGCTTCCTGCACTGCATTGTTCGGGGCTGACTTGTTCCATACTTGTTGACTTGTGGCCTGAGCAAACAGCTCATTTTGTGTGGCATGTGAATATATCTCCATCTTAAGACTTTGATCTACAGTATATCAGCCCCCACCCTCAGTCTCACCCCCACCGGGCCACACTAAACTATTCACTCTGTCCACGGCTTCCTACGAATGGGAGTCGGCAAAATGTGCTGAGCTCTTTTCATGTCCTACTGTAAACACAGGGCAGCTCGACTCCGAGCATGAAAGGAAACTGAGGGGGAAAATGGATCAGAGTGACTGAGCGCTCAAATCTGAGCTGGATGACAGGATTTGTACCTGAAGTTCACTTTAAGCCTTTCTCAAATACCTCCAAACATTTGAATGTTGTGTTTTCAGCTTAAGGTCTTGGCAGGTGTGTAACATGACTCTAGCTAGCTTCATAGAATATGATTCTATTCTGCAGAAGGAAGTTAACAGGTTTACTACTAAACAATAATAAAAAAGAACCTAATGTGAAAAAACTAAACAAAAAAACAGTCAGATGACTGCCAAACAAACATTGTAACATTAAGTAAATTATCCGAATATATAAATTAACTAAACTAAACTTACAGAAATTTGTGGTAGAGGTTTTGAGAAACGCTGATTTGATTCATAGTTCTGTGGAGAAACTCTGTTGCACAAACATCATGGCACAATCACACATTACACACACATTCAAGTATTATCATAAAAAAAATAATTAAATAGATAAATAAATAATAATAGTAATAATAATGACAACAACAACAACAACAATAATAATAATAATAATAATAATAATGTGCTATAGTAATAGTGTGTTTGAACAAAAATTCAAAATACATTTAATTTGTAATTATTTGTATTATAATTAAAATGAGAGTTTTATAAACAATTTAAAACATAACAAATATATTGTAATGTAGTTTTTTCCATAACTTAACCTTGTTATTGATACTCAAATCAAGAAACATGCATATATCTACATTTACACGTATAGATATGAAATAAATAAAACACTATAAAACAAAGTAACACTTATATTTATAATACTTAATGATTAAGAATTGGCAGTTCAGTTGCTTGTCCTGTCTGAAGTCTGCAGTTGAGACTTTGATGAAGTTTTAATAGTGGAACCTGGTTCATTATCTTACTGGTCTTTAGTCACCTTTAAGACCTTTACACACAAACCTAGTGATTTACAAATAGCTTGTGCAACCCAGTTGTTTTTTTAAGTGAGAGAGGTTGTTGGGATGGTTTGTAAAGGAGGTGGTATCTTGGCACAGTAACTGTTATTGCATGTCTGCAGGTGTTTGGTAATTGGATTAATGCAGGAGTTTAAAAGAGGAATGTCTTTCCTCCACAGGCTGTGAAGGCCAGAGGAAAGACATGTTTGTTTCATGTGAGCGGGCGAGGGAATGCATGATGACAAGCCTTATCTTCCCCACAACTCACCCACACAGCACCTCATGTAACTCCATGAGAGTTTTTGTTTCTTCAAATGTGACTGTTAAAAAAGAAAAGCCCCTGGCCCGGTGCTGCGCTCGCCCTCCAAAGTAGGAGTTTATCTAAAAGCCTAAGCATAACAAGAGCAGCGTGGATGAGGGATGACGATGAAGGGCCTCCTCAAGGTTTGATCCCTCTCCAAGAGCAACTTGGGTAACCTTAGCCAAACAACCCCCCTCATGTTCTTGTATGTTCCTTACTCCTTCCACCCAGAGTGTCTGGATTAAACCAGCACTTTGTGGAGCTCTAGACAAAACAATTGTCATGGTGATGTCAAAAAGGCTGCATGGCAAGCAGTGTGTCCCATGGAAATGTTGGCTTAGTTAGATATATATATATATATATGAAATTGAATTTCTAATAATAAGAAGGTAAGATGTTTGTTCCTTTGTAACCTACAACAAAAGAGGAGATGTTTTATATATAACATCTCCTCTTTTGTTGTAGGTTACAAAGGAACAAACATCTTATCTTCTTATTATTAGAAATTCAATTTCAAATGTACTGCTTCATTTAGATTCTGATAGCCAAAGAGAGACAGAAAAGGTAAGTCAGAGAGAAATCTGGAAACCTAGAGTGAAGTAAGGTTTAGGCTGGATTCAGACAGGATCCAGTGCTGCGGCGAGAATTTAGGTTTTTCCATTAATTTGAGTGAGGGTCATTCGTTTCGACTCCGGCGGTCCATGCCACGGGGGTGTCAGCGAGAAACAGCTCTGACTTCCTGAAAAGAGAAAAAGAAAAGACAGAGATGGAAACAGAATGAGAAGTGGTGTGATGCAAGGAAAGATGGATACTTGACTCCAGAATGGCAACTGGTCACATCAATGAAAGCTGCCCACCTCAGGTTTACTTCTGAGTTGTACAATTTGTAGCAGTCAACAAGGCCAAACATGCTACAACGGTCCAAAACATTTCCACTAAAGCGTAGCGACATGAACATGCAAACGCAGAAACGATGCAAAATGAAAAACACACAAACCCTGGAAAGAAATGAAACAGAAAAACAGTCAACACAAACACATCAAATAGAGATCACATAGAATCACCTAAATGTGTGTGATATGCTTAGACAAAGAGTGCAGAGATACGGTAGTTTTGGGGAATTTTACTGGCAGACCCTTTTGTATGTATCTGGTGTAATCTGAAGTTCATAGTCTGAAGACTATCTGGCTCAATTGTTGAGCGTCTATGGGATCAACCATGATCATATCCAACATCCAGGAATTTTTCCAAGCTTTGTCTGAGAGGAGGCCCACAGTCCTAGTGGAAATGTTTTGGGCTGTTGTGACCTATTTGCCCTTGTCAGCCACCATAGAAGTCCACTAACATAGGGACATAGGCATTCGTGCCTTTCTCTGTGGCCCCACATAATACAGCTCCAGGCATTAAACCTTCATTGATTGCAGAGAGTAATAATACATTTTGAGGTGATACAGACATCTGTGGAGTTGCAGCACCACAGATGACCACTGCCAGAAAATTGGCAGTAAGCCAACAGGAGAAATGTGAAGACTGATCTGCTGCATGTAAACACAGTGTAGAAAAAAAAAGAGGATTGTTTGTCTTTCTGTGTCAACCTGTCCAGGGTTTCCTCTGCCTCTCATCCAACACATGCTGGGATATGCCTTTACCTTATCATATCAACAATGACTGCCAACAGCCTAATGCCTGAAAGTTCAAAGGAAGGGGGTTAAGGATCAGCGTGAACATCCAGCACCTGAAACCGTGTGCAATGGACAAAGGAGAAATCAACTTCAATGATTCTATCACAAGACCCATAAATCCATCTATTAAGTCCTCAACAATTCTCCCTCCACAGCTGCTGCAGATGTTCAGTCTGTTCGCATTGACAGGCCCAAAGCCTAAAAGAGGATGCAAACCCTGGGGAATAAGCATGGATGTCAAAAACGTTTTTCAAGACTGCCAGTGATACAAGGAAGGAAAGGTAAGGTCACTAGGAAATTGCTGTAGACCGGTACGACCAAACCCTGGAAGATGCTAGAGTGGAATTGAATTGACGGCATTCCTTTCTCGGGAGCCCCCAAGAGAATGTCTACCTGTTAGTCTTTGTGGAACTACTGGAACCACATTTAAAGTACTCAGCCAGAGCATCCTTCCCAGATAGATAGATGGATAGATAGATGTTTTGTAGGTATTTTCTGTTTTTTGATTTATTTGGAAAACACATTCCACACTATACATAACTTTCTTTTTCCCGGAATGTTTGACCTGGCAGCTCTGCAGACCTTTCTGCATGCCATTAGACAGTCTTATCAAAGAAGACAGCTGGCTCTGATGAGCAAAACATACTACTACTTCATCAGTCACCAAAAAGGAAGAGAAAACATTTTAACCAATCAAATTACACATACAACGGTACACTTTCTGTGGCTAGTTTTAACAGTGTTCACACCAGAAATGAAACCTGGATTAACAGTCCAGGGCTCAGTTCAGCCGAACTAAAGTGTGAACCCTCCCTAAAAGACACTTAAAGCACACTCTTCAATGCAACAATGAGTCTGAGTTCTGTTTGTGCGAACTACGTTGTGTAAATGAAACATTCCTTGTATAATACACTGTTGGGTTGAACTAAGATAATATGTAGTAGTTATTTTGATGCTAAGTCATATCTCACTGGGAACTACACCTTCTCTTTGCAGAATCTGACTGATAAAAACAAACAAAAAATACTTGAATAACAATATACATAGATTTTGACTCTTCCTGGCAGCCCGGCTTTACATCAAACCGCTGTATGTGCTTCACATGGGTCATATGCTTCCTACATGCTAACTTGGGACTATTATTAACTGATTGTTATTCATTTCTTGAAGTATAACATTGATCAAACTAACATTTATGTTGGAGACAGACCATATATGTCCTGAAGTGTCAGCTTCAGTTTCAGCCTCTTGTTTTGATTAATCAAGTGTTCATTCTTCCACGGAAGCATTTTGGACATTTGAGACAAAGCAAATATACCCCATCTTTGATTGGACAGTAAGAGTAGTTCATGAGAATCACTTCTAAATACAAAGTAAAAAAATGCTGTGATAACTTCTACAAGCTTAATCATTTCATTTTCATGGACACCGAATCTGTATACTTTCTCTTCATTCCATTACTGTTTTGAAATTTTATAATGTCTAGTTTTCATTTGTAAATCAAAGGAGAATTGTTTGAAGAAGTTGTTTCAACAGTTCATTTTAGAGGCACATTCTGATATGAGACAAAGAACCAGAACAAAGAGAAATTCCAATACACGACTGAGAACTGCTATTCCAAAATTACTACACAGGCTGCCATTAGACAAGATCCTATGAATATTTCCGAATAGAATAGAATAGAATAAAATAGAATAGAATGCCTTTGTTGTCATTGAACCATGCACTACAAAATTTGCTGTCTTCCAGCGATGGCAGGGGAAGTCCAGTTGTTTTCTGGGAAGTGTTTATGACCCTCTATAGAGCTTTCTTGTCTCCTGCTGAATAGCTGGCATACCATAGTGTAATACAGTAAGTCAGAATACTTCAGAGCAGTGATAGAAGGATATGAGCAGCTTTGTGTACAGGTTGGTTTTTCTCAGTCCTTAAGAAGTAGGGCCACTGAACAGTGAAGTTGATGTGGATTTCTAAAAACTTGAGGCTCGAGGCCCGCTTCACTTCAATTTGTGTCGTGTTTAGAGGAGAGTAGTCCTCACAGTGTCTCCTAAAATCCATAAGAATGGAGTAGGAATGAATCTTGTTCCGTTTGTTTTAAGGTTTAACACACAAAATGCTCAGTTTTCTTCAATAATCCAATGATTCTGTTTCTTCAACTAAACAGATGACTAAAGGACTTCGTATTCAAAGATATATGGCACCAAACAACACAGTTCTTCACTGAGGTAATAGCAGCAATACTTGCCATTATCATTTGAGCCATACTGTGGCTGCTCATATCTGCAGATTAGTGGTGGCAGACAGTGGCACTTGGCACCTGAGTGTTAAAAGTAACAGCATATTCATCAGAGCCAATGTTTTCTCAATCATTGGTGTGAAGAAAAAACTCTGAGGTGTCTGACATCCCACCCACAGCTGACACTCACAGTGTCACACGTTGGTTTCACTTTCTTTCGGCTTCAGGTACACAAGCAGCTTGATCATTTTGCAGCATCACCTGAATTCCCCCTATGTTACCAAACAAGTAGAGTGGTGTCACAGCTGGATGCGTTAATATTCATCCAGTCATACCACGAAAACACATGATTAAATATGTATTTTCATGCTCATTATTCAGGGATTAATCTCCTGGGAATGTAAATGCTGTTACATCTTGAAAAAAAAGATTCAAATAAGTGATTTAAAACAAGATAACAGTGTTGGTTGAAACCTGAAGGTCATGACTGATTCTTTCCAAAAGAGTCATTTGCATTTGGTTTTAATGAATCTGATGATGGACCCATTTTATTATATTTTTTACACCTTTAAACTCTGGATTAAGTTTTGAGTCCAGCCACTTTCACAACATCTAATCTGATAGAGATAGTGAACATGTGTTCTCCCTGAGTTGCTAAATCTAACATGGTGACGGTTTTATCACCTGGCCACCGTCCTTAAGTCCCCCACTGAGAAACCACATGTCAGTGACACAAAGACAGCATTTTTCAGTTCAAGGACAGTGTTCAGGCTTTTGCTCAAAGGCTGCAGATCACGAAGAGATTCTTCCTCATACCATGTTCACATTTAAAGCTGTGAGTATGAACCTCTGCAGTAAGTGCATCGTCTGTGTGTGCGCACACTGGACTCAACAGTTAATGTATACATACTCATCGTCTGAAGGGGAAGAGTAATGGCAAGAGTGCCAAATCAATTTGCCCCCAACGCCAAATCTATAGCAGCACAGGAAGCCTGCTGTTCCTTTTACAGTGGCTGCATGGTTCCCTTGTACCGCATGTGTGCTATATTCTACTTTTTTTTTGTTTCATTCTGGTCTTCAGGAAGGCGGCTAAATAGAAAGTGATTGAGTCAGGGTGCCACGAACATGCACATATTGGTAGATCTTGTAACAAGCATGCAACACTGCTAATCCTGCTCAATCTCAAAACTTTTTCTCTCCTTTGGCTCCCTCAACACTTAACAAGAGTGCAAATAAGCATACTTTCCAAAATGCTGAATTATTCTTTTAAAGCGTTTCAGTTTTAAAAAAGTAAAAAATAATTAAAGTCACTCACACTGTTGTCAGAGAAGAAGCTCAGAAGTTATTGTTTAGTGTCTAGAATTTATGAGACAATATTCATTTACTGAGAGGTGTAATGCAGAAATCAATTTGAGCTCCTGAATGATAAAATCACACATCCAAGCATTTGACTGGACTTAGCTAGATGCAGACAATTTAATTCACCGTCATTTAAATAGCACCAAATCCTAAAAAAAGTTATCTCATGACACTTTCCATATAGAGCAGGTCTAGTACGTACTCTTTATTATATTATTTACAGAGACTCTTAACAAATAACACTACTCGGGCTGCAACTGATGACTTAGTACAGACAAGAATGCAGATTGAGAAGGCCCAGAGATAACTTCTGGTGTTCTCTGGCTCAGTTTTCTGAAGAGCACAGTTCCCTCTGAGCCACCAGCTCCAAACATGGGAGGAAGCCTTTCTGCTAGAAAGTCCATGTAGGGAGGAGGTTAACATTGAAGGATGGGAACTTTTTATTATTATTTATTATTATTATTTTATTAGTTTTTTTGTGCAGCTTGGTCAGTTTTAGGCAGCAGGTTTTTGCATGTAGGCTACATATCTACTTAGGTTTAAGAAGAGTCAATGCTGACTTTCTCATGGGACATGGCTCAGTCTTGTGCTGAACATATTGTATTTGTGAAAGGCTACCAAAAAGCCCCAAAGGGCAAACGGCTGTGCACTTCAAACTTTATTAATTTGTCTGCATAACCAGGTTACAAGTATGTAGTCTAGTTAGTTTATTTATGACGGACAGTCAGACCATTACTTTGCAACACAATCAGATCTAATGAATCATAAATTTTTGTATTTGGATTCTGGGGGTTGAGAAAAAATATTATGGTATGTAACCTCCTCAGAAGGCACAGCTGGTAGTTGGACCCTGGTGTAGATTAATGCACAGTACAGCTTCATGTGTGCAGAGGCCAGGATTGGTTAGATTAAAGAAAATCTAATTTGGTGAATGGCCCGTATCTGATTATGTAATGAAGGAATGGCCTTAATCAGTGATGTGTCACAAGTCCAGTTTACATTTTCGAGATTAATCTATCCAAAAAATTAGCAGCCAAAAATAGCGCCATATGCTCCATCAAACATCTCAGCTGGACTGTGATTAACCTTTAGTTATCATTAAACTCTGCACACATCAACAGTCAGGTGACCTATGTCATGATTTGGGTTCAAATAAGTATGTTAGTTATTAGTTAGTTATGTATTTTCAGAATAAAGGGCCTTCGTTCTCGGAGCAACAAGCTGTCGAACAAATGGGCTTTGGATCCAATGGGACAGTTTGTGGACTGTTGGGGTTACAAAATAATGTGCTGATGAAACAATGGCATGGCACCATAATCAGTGTCCACGCTGCTGATCCTGGAACCCTCAAGGATGTAGGAAATGGACTGGTTGGACAATGGCTCAGTTCCATTAAGTTACATCCACATGTGCTTCTTTGTATTTGAAACACTGACGCATTGTGTTATGACAAACTCATTATTATCTATTTACACTTGTGGATTAGGAGGAAGCAGGAACATGAGCGAAAGAGCTGGAAAGCAAGTGTCAAGAAAAACAGGCTTTTAAGTATCAGTTGTTTTTTTTCCTTTTCTCAAGTCCCCGGGTGAATTGAAAAAATATTTTAAAAATTACATTAATGCCTACCTATAAATTGGTCCCCTTGCCAACCAAAAGTGGAGGAAGAAGAAATGTTTAGGAAAATGATCTGGACCGACCACAGTTTTTAGATTTGATTTGATTTTCGAATGTAGTGAGTAGAGGGTGAATGTTTTCTGACGCAGCCAGGGACTGGCAATCTGGCATACCGTGCATTTGCCCGGTGGGCCGACATGCTATTTGGGCCGATAAATCCTGATTTTTTTTTTCAATATTGGTCTGACCGGCCCATAACGAGTAGATCACGCAGCCCAAACACACTGTTGAACAACCACCCCGTTCGCTTTGGTCCCACCTACAGGCAAAAAAAAAAAAAAAAAAAAAAGGCTGTGCAAGACTTTGTTTCCTTACCACCGGCCCTTACACGCTGACTGACAGGGGACCGGCCCAATCATATCATGAAACACCTCCCCCCTTTGGCTTGATGCGCCAGTGTGCAGTTTATTGATGGGTGAAACGCTATCAGATAAAGATGGAGAGAAAACGCAAAGGTGGCGCAGAAAAACGTGATGAGAAGAAACTTGCTCTTCAAGCAGACGCTGCTAAGTGTGTTAAAATCACTGATATGTTTGCCACAGCAGGGCCTCCATCAGCTCCCATCGCTGATGACAGTGGTGCCGGTGGCAGTGGCACTCAACATGAGCATGTTGTTGAACCTGCGGTAAGCTGGACTACTGTCAGAACATGTATGAAATGCAACGAGTAGGATAAAGCCACCCAACCCCTCGATGAATATGATAAAATGTCAATCAAATAATTCTGTCTATTGTCCTATGGCCAAGTTAGTTACTTTAATGCAGGTGAAATGAGCATTAGCGTTATTTTGACTGTAAGACATTGTAGGCTACACTGGCTGGATGAGAAAATAAGCCCAGCTCACAGCCTACTTTTATGTCTTTTATTCTAAATGAAATAGTCTTTAATGTGAGAAAACTTGTTCACCATTCACCAACAATAACAATAAGTCTAATTTCTTATTAGACTATTATTGTCTGTGGGGTGAGTACTAGGCTGGCCTATTGGCTAAGTTGCTTTTTTTGTCCTGCAGATATAGCAGTTCTTTATGTAGCCTAGGTGGTAGAGACAATGTAGGCTACATAACTGATAGAAAATCTCACTTTTAAAAATGATATAATTTTGTTTATGTTATGTGAATGCAGCTGCAGGTATCTGTACATTCCAGTAATTCTAGCCTAGGCATATTTAAAGCCACCACCACTCACCAAAAATGTGAGTGAAAAGTGAAGAGTTAGCACGCTCAATTTTTTTGTTCAACTAGTAGCCCTCAGGTAAGCTCCTATTTAGGCCTGGGAAACAATGGGCTGTTTTATGTAGCTAGGTGGCTAAAGACAATGTAATTTAGCCTACAAATAAAGAAAATAGCACTTTTTAAAATGACATAATTTTGTTATTTGCTAGTGTTATGTCAATGCAGCTGTGTGTTTGTTTATATAAATATATTATAAACAGGCTGTATTTATGTCCTGTTGAGCTAGGTTGTTTTAAAGACTTGCACAGTTGCACTGAAAAGACTGAAAAGGTGTGTTATCAAATGTTGTGGGCCGGTCTGGTCCAAAATGCCAGGGCCGATTCTTTGTCCCAGTCCGCCCCTGGACGCAGCTATTACACAATGTGACAAGGACGACAATTACATGTCACAGTACAAAACACTCACTCCCAAGCTCTCAGTTGCCCTGTGCTTAAACCATGATGCTGTACGTACCCCTCTAGCGTCATGTCAGGTGAAGTCAGGTGCTGTGGTATAGGGCGAGAAAGTCGAACAAACACAGGCCTTTCTGTGTGGAGTTTGCATATTCTCCCCATGTTTACGTGGGTTCTCTCCAGGTACTCAGACTTAATCATGTCAGTGGGGAACTTGTTCCACCAGTGTGATAGCAGGACAGCAAATACAGTATTTCACACACACCTTATTAGATCAGACACTAAGAGAGAGCAGTCATTTTTCACACATACAAAGAGATCTTGGCATTTAAACACCATCATTTTGTCACAAATTCATAATTTACTTTTTATACACATTTCCCTTTAAAGGTCTCGGCTGTTATCAGATCCACTAATCTTTAACCGCTGATCTTCACACTGTCATTGCTGTAGTCCAGTGCTGCAATCTTTGCATTAGTCACGTACACAGACATTTTAAATTGGATGACTTCACTGAGAGCTGTCTGGCTTTTCATAACAATAAAGCTCCAGGAGTGTGTGGTGGTGACAGACAATCAATCTGTAACAAACACACACATGCAGCCACCGCTTTCAGAAGGGGTGCTGCTGGGTGGACCTCTTGTCACTCTACAACAGAGAACAGTGATCATTCATCTCCAGCTATATTCACCCCTAATCCGCTCTGATCCTCAGACCACTCTGCTCCACTGAGAGCAGTTGAACCCTCAGTGATGTCTGTGGTCAGGTGAATTCTTCAGGAATACTGTAGCAATTTCTCAGGAATCTGCTTCAATCAACACTTCCACATCCCCCTAATGTTAGACAACACATCTAACACAGAAGTTCTTTATTGTTTCCTTTATATTGTTTTTCCAAATATTTATTTGAACACATTAACGTTGTGGCTGTGTGCATACTGTGTAGATTTGTACAGCCTGTACAGTATGCCTGCACATAAGGAATAGGAAATATTGAGTATAGTCCCAGAGCAGATTTATGGTGCTGGAACTCAACATGCTGCTAACCTACTGCGATACACAGAACCATGTTGGAAGCCGTCAGGACAGTACAGGTGATGAACCATCTATCTATCGCCATCTATCACAGGCAAACGTCAACCAATCAGATAAAAAAAACATGATTTGGTCAAACTCTGAGTGAAGTCAGTCAGAAGAAGAGTGAAAACATCTTTCCCATCCAGCGTGCCATTCTTTGTGCTTCTTTCAATAAATAAATAACCTCTTTAACAGCCGCCATTGTTGTTTTTCAAGCAAACACACGTCATCATGCACTCTTAGTGTTGAACCATAGATCATGCTGTAGCTGCCAGTAGTCCCACATAGAACGCTGATTGTTCCGGAACCAGACACAGAGTGTTCAGAATGAAGCTTGGCTTCAGAGATTGTTGCACAATCTTGTTAAGGTTAACATGTTGTACCGTCTGCTAAGAAATATTCCTAGGATTACATCTTTCTCTATCTATCATTATTTTCTTCAAAGAGTTTTTTCTTGCTTTTATCGCTTCTCATCTGGTTTATTGCAATACAGTGTTTACACGCTTTGGCCAAAACATGATTACATGGCTTCAGCTGGTCCAAAAGGCACCCGCCGGGCTTTTGACCAAATACCAAATCACGAAAACATGATACTTATTTCAGCTTCCCTTCACTGACTGCCTGTTTGAATTTTAAAAATTTCGACTGTTAACCTCCATTATGATGGCCATTCCCATGTACCTAGGACATCCATCCTCTCGAAGCCCTCTATCTATCTATCTATCTATCTATCTATCTATCTATCTATCTTCTGTAAACCAAAGCTACATGGGATTAGCATAAAGTATGTCAGTAAAGTGGGAGACTTATCCATTCAACCCATTTTCATTCAGATATCACTTTCTTAATAAAGACATTTAGTCACTCTAGTTAGCATTTAGAACTCAGATCTCCATGCCTGGCTATGTATGAGATTCTTGACTAATGGCAAAGAAGAAATGTTGTGTTGTCTCCAAAGAGCCTCCCAACAAAGACAAAGACATAGAGGAGCTACGATCAAATCAACACAAAGCATGCTACTCAACCAATCTGTCAGCTGTGTGTCAGGAGACAGCAATTAGTGACTTATACCGGAGGTAAGCAAGAGCAGTGCTAAATTGTTAAGGGGCTTAAAGCAGCTCAAAGAGCATCAAATACAAGGAGAGGACACAAATGTTAACATAACAGAAGGAGCCCTAATAGAGATGGTGTTGGAAATAAAAAAGTATCGCACTGCCCATACTTGATCAAGAACACTTACTTGATTTGCACTACCTAATTTGACAGTTTGATCTGAGTTTCATAAGCCCGGTGTGTTGAGCTGCACTGACTCACTGAGAATGACTTGTCAATCAGAAGGTAGTCATGCCCTAAAGCATACTCTGCTTTATCGTCTGTTTTACCATAAATGGAACCATGATTTACAAGATGAACATCATGCTGTTTGGAAGAAGACTAGAGATTTAGACCGTAAACTCATGAGGAAACTGTTCACTGAGGTCATAAATCATCTGAGAAGTAGGCTCATTTTTACATAAGACTCAATGCAATCAAAATTTTTTTTGTTAAAGCCAACGGAGCTTCCCCCTGCTGGTCATTAGCTGGAATGCAGGTTTAGGACGCTTCAACATTAGGTTCTCTTTTCAGACAAAGAAGCTGTGTCCATTAATTATACCGCCAATAGAAACAACACATATCTGAACACACAGACA
The DNA here is from genome assembly GCF_000972845.2 of Larimichthys crocea. Lineage (NCBI taxonomy): Eukaryota > Metazoa > Chordata > Actinopteri > Sciaenidae > Larimichthys > Larimichthys crocea. The sequence goes on along the minus strand of NC_040011.1, from coordinate 17,990,086 downwards.
CGTTAAGAAAAAGCACATTGGGGTTGACTGAAGGTTGCTTTATAACTACAAACTGAATCAGTGTGGCAGAACTGTCCAGCTTTGTAATGAAACACTGTGTCACTTCTGACACAGAATGAATGAATCCAAACAGAGGTGAATTCCCTCCATATTCATCAGCATACATCCATCAGTGAGGAGATTGTTTGTGCTGTTGACCTCAGTTTTACCCAGCTCTCATCCTGCCATGCTGAAAAACAGAGCACCTCACAGTGAAGGTCACTTGCCTCCCCTGTGACATCAGCCTGTGTGGCTAAACATAGGTAATACCACACAGAACCACATGAAGTAATGTAGGATTACATTGTTAATACATTGTTAAGTTTTTATAGTTGATAACACAATTCTTTTGTTAGCTAATTAAATAATAATCTCACGTTTCTTTGTATCCAAATGTCCAAATAACACAATAGTACTTCATTCAGCTTCATTCATTCATAAACATTTCTTTGAGACAATGAGTCATTAAAAGTTTCTGTTGTTGTTTCTTCGGAATAAATCGGAAGAATAACGCATGACTTCATCCTGACAAAAGAAAAGTCACAGAGTTTGGCACACAGTTTAACTAGTGATGTCTGATGAATGAAGAATGGTGACAACAACACCAAACTCACACATCAAAGAAAACGTTGTGTGTGTACATGGTGTGTAGCTCTCAAGATTCAAGATGACTTTATTTGTCCCTGGACATAAAGACTGCCACAGGCAGTTATAGTGAAATAATAAACTATTATTATTATTCAGATATATGCAACTAAGGTTGCAAAGGGGCGCAAAGTTTCTGGTAAATTTCTGGAAACCTTCCATGGGAAGTTAAGCTCAGGATTTTGGGGAATTTTCCAAATTGGAAACTCCATGGGAAATAACTAGAAATTGGGTGTAATACAAACCAACTGTATGATATCCAAACATAAATATATATTTATTTATAATAATTTTGTTATGTCATGAGCAGACATGCAAAATAAAACACTTTCAACAGATGTATTTGTAAGTAGAACTTTATCAAGTTTGAATTATTTTATTGAACAATATTATGTAGTCCATGAGCTCAAATGCTGTTTTGGTCAAGAATATATTTTCCCCAACTATATTTATATTGTATTGTATTGTTGTAGGTCTAACGTGATTATTACATTATCCAGTTCTAAAAATGTGTAGAATAAAAAACAAGTTTTAACATATTAACTAAAATGCTCGTCATACATCACGCCATGACCTGCGTGTTGGACCTGCAGGCCTTTCCTCTAAATTTTGCAGCTTTGCTGCTAGCCTCTAGTCCCCATAGCTATGGAATCCAAATCCCAAAAAAGAAAAATCTTGGCGTAAAATAGAGAATTTAATAGTGCGTGGACAGATTCATTTGCTATCACTGCCAACACTGTACTGGTATGCTTGATCTGCTGTGAGAAATTAACATTATAAGGCTCAGATATGTGTCAGCCAAAAATGTCTCATTTGATAATAAAGGTCAGTTTAAAAAACACTCAGATGGGTTGTTTTTCAAGTGCAATCAACTATCACTGTCCCCAAACAGCAAGTCATGAAAGTAATGAAATATGGCATAATGGGAAGTGATCTAACAGTTATATAATGATGATCATAATGAATATGTTTAGAAGTCAACCTTTTACCTCCTTCTTCAACCTTATTGCTCAAGTCCTCGTGCAGAAGTGTGAAAGACAGTGTGACTTCCTTAAATGAATCTACCTTGTGAGGATAGCTGATGCAAGAAAGGAATATTCTGGAATAATGTAATCTGGGATTTTCTCTGTTTCATCTCTTAAAAAATGTTTTTCAAGATATACTTTACCCGAGGCCTAAAACTGAACAATGTCGTCTTATGCAATCATGCCACTCGTATGTAATAGGGGACTGAGAGGAATGAGAGGAATCTTTTATAGGCAAGCAAATAGATGAATGTTAATGAATTGATGAATTGCTTGACTGATGAATGTCAACTGACTGAACAGCTGCGTATTCAACGCAGAGCCAAGTGGAGTCCTGCTTCTGGGATGGGGTTTAAAACATTGACTGGAATGGCCACGTATCACTGCGGGCACACACACAACACAGTATTGTTCTGTTAATCAACCAACATCCATCCGTCTATTTTCTTCCTCTTATCCGGAGTCAGTTTGCTGTGGCAGCAGGTTTAGCAGGACGGTCCAGACGTCCTTCTTCCCAGCAGCTCATTTCAGCTCCTCCTGGAGGATCGTGCACAGGAGCTCAGTACTTGCATGTGTTTAGCAAAGTGTAATCTGTAATCTGATAAGAAACAGAGCTCTCACACATTGACCTGTGATGGAAAGTTTCATAATGGTCATATCTATGTTTTATTACATCATCACCACTGTTTAACTTGGTCTTACATTGAACTAAGAGGTCTGTTAAGGCCCCATTCCTTCTGGAGTAATGGCTGCAGGGTGCACCCTGCAGATGATTTAAGCAGCCAGTTATAAATATCAGCCCTTATTAGCCAAACATTCCTGAACCAACCTTCGCCTCGTCCAACATGCCAATCTATCCAGCACTCCAGGTAGTCTGAAACAACACTCTAATTATCTGGAAGGCTTGTAGTTAGTGCTATAATTCATAGACGAGCACTTACACAGTTCAGATGTAATGTTGGGATTAAACAATACACGGCATTGAGAGGTTACCCTGAGCTGATTCCTAAGAAACACTCACACGCCTAACCTCTTTAACCCCTCTGGAGCCACCTGTGGGTCTATTATTGCAAACTCTCGCTGCACTGCCAAAACATTGTTTGAAATCATAGAAATTCCAAAAGCATGTGCTTCGGGTCTAATTTATTCAGTCCTATGGCAAAACCCAAGATTATCCTTTTTTTTTTTTCTCACTGTCCAATTCCGCCCTCACCAAAATTCTCACTTTCATCAATCAACAAATAGCAGGTAAGGTCAAGGTAAGGGAAATATTGTGTCTGTTATCTCTTGCACAAGTTAAACATACTACATATTCATCTGTCACTCCGACCCTCCACACCCTTACTTTCAGCTTTACTGCATAAATGGCACACCACGTCCTGTATTGCCACTGAATGTTGGCATGGGATGTAAAATGTTCAGGTGATGAATCATCCTATTTGGATTCTGTTGAATACGTCACCCACCAAATTCTGTGAAACAGTTGCAATATACTGCAGGTGAGGCTGAAGTTTAGGGACATTAAGTCATCTAGTCTTTCTTATTTGAAAGCCATCACCCACTGAATGTGCAATATTAGAGGACAGATTTGGGTTCCACTGGTTGAAGATCAACAATGATTAATGGTGAGGTTTATCTCTGACGGCTGCTGGTGGATGATTAGGGTTCACTGACAATGTGGTTAGCCGTGTGGCTTGGAGGAATGGCTGATTACATGTGTGAAGAAGACTGAGGAAAGCCCACAGAGCCTTCAGAGATGACCGCAGAGAATCTGCATTTGCGGATGTATGTGTGTAATTTACTGTTAAACTATTCAGTATGATATATTTCTAAAAATTGGACAGGGCGTGGACAGAATTGGCTTTAAATACCATAATAATAAATCTATTATCCTTCTGTCTGACGCCACCCTAAGATCTTTTGAAACCCTCAAGTCCAGCCCTTGACAACACTGCAAAGGAAGACAACACATATCTACTATGGTAACTGTAGACAAAGTGGCATGTTGATGGACATGTCTGACAGTGTTTTACATTATATTGTGTATTGTGTGTATTATATTTTGCAAGGTTCTAAAATAGATTTGTATGTTTTTCTTGTGTGCAGCTTTGTAACAAGTTATCTGTTTTGGGCAGTGAACTCAGCCATTTTGGACTTTTTCCTAGTAGTAGTTTGATATATTGGACAGAATGTCATGCTTTTTTCTTGTAAGAAGCTATGTCTCAGCCAAACTTCATTGTCAGCAGTAGAGAAACAAGGGGAAATTGTACAGATGTGACCAGTGAACACTGCTGATAAGATTTCTGGAATATGGCCGCAGAGCAGAGCTGCAGTTTTGGGAACTAATAAGGAGAGATGCCTTTGAGTGGACTTGGATAAGCCTGAATTTGTATTTAGCTTGATTGTTTGCCATTGTATGCCTAAGCTGAAAAATATTTAAAGGAGACTTTCGAGCCAGTGAGAGAAATAATTAATTGCTTATGAAAATAGGCACTTGCCAAACACCATATAACAAGAGCTCCTGCTAAATGAAGCGTCATAATGTAGGAATGTCCATCATGAACCCTATCAGACCAAAGCTCCTTCACTGTTCCATAGGAAGTCATCATCAGGCTCACTAACTAGCTTTGTGCAAACAAGCTATTTGGTGGATCTGGAGGTTCTGTTCCTCATTTCACTTCTGCTTTATTTCCAGTGTAAACACTTCAAACCCAATATGCATTTTCCTCTCCCATTTTATTTAAAACATCCCTCTGCTAATCAAAATGATTATTGAGCCACTGCAAAAGCTCTGTCATCAGCTGAAACACAGTGATTAAGTGAAGTGATTGAATGAGGAATGAGTTTTCCAATAAAAACAAAGTTCTGTATAATTTGCTTTGCAGTACAAGAAGTCAGTTACTGTACCTGCCACTGTTCATTAATGAATATTGCAATATTAATAAATATTTCGTTTGAGTTTTTATGGATAACATATGCAAATCAACTGATGTCATGTGAATTTAATAACTTCTCTTAATTCATCCATAATCAGAACTATTGCACCTCTACATGATGATGTGCTGGTAAGTGAACAAGTATGTTCTTTTCATTTTTAGTTCTATCAGTAGTAATTTTCAGGAATTGAAGAAAAAGGTTGGTTTGGTTGGTTTCGGTTTATTTTGGGCGAAAAGATTGTCCATTCTGTGTGTTTCTTGGTAAAAGCAATTCTCTTCTTCACCATGAAGGTCTGATTCACACAGTCTCCTCTGAACACTTGGTGTTGAGATGTGGCGGTCCTCAAGAGAGCCAGCTTTATCAGTGTTTGAGTGAGTGTTTGATGGTTTTTGTGTCTGAACTTAAAGACACATTCAAAAGTGTTGAACTGTTCTGGACTGACTGACATTCATGATAGTCACAATGCTGGATTGTTGTTTCTCTTGACTTAGTAGAGTGGTTGTTGTAATAATATTAAATACTACAGTATTTGAATAGGGCTATTTACTCTATGCAAACACTACCTCTGAACAACAACTGATTGTATCAAACACATTAAGATATAATGTGAATTAACACCTGTTAATTAAACCATTCAAGGTGACTTTTTCATGAAGCTGATTGACTTCTTTGAAGAATCTCAAATACAAAACACAATGTGCCACATAATTCCATATGTGTTATTTCAAAACTTGGATTTCTTCTTCTGTCCAACGTAGAAATGAATAAAAATAAAGAAAAACTACATAAGAAGGTCTGTTTTTAGTTCATAGTGAATGTTATAATATCTGTGTCAGAGTGTACATATGTTTATGGCAAACAACATATGACTTTTTAATCACACCAACACTTGGCACACACATTAGCTATTGGACTTACTAACAGATAAGATGTACCCTGTATGGAGAGATGGACGATGACGACGGGAACTGGCACATCAATTGTATCAATTATTGAATTCATTTGTGTGTTGGTTTAATTTTATTTTCTAATTTGAACATACACACTCATGCTACATCAGATGTTATGTGATGAAGACTTCGGCTGTGGCTCGGAGGTAGAGCGGGTCGTTCACTAATCAGATGATGGGTGGTTCGATCCCCTTCCTGTCTGCATGTCGACGTCTTCTTGGGCAAGATACTGAACCCCAAATTGCTCCTGAAGGCTCAGCCATGGGTGTGAATAGGTGAATGAGATATGTAGTGTAAAAGTGCTATGAGTGGTCGGAAAGGTGTTATATAAGTACAGTCCATTTACCATTTAGAACACAAACTGTAAAAACACAGCCTCCCACAAGTGGGTAATTTGTATTAATTGTATTTTCCAGTTACAATGCTTTTGGTTCTGTAGGTCTAGGATAAGACTTCCCAGAGTGGATGGAACAAAGGAATTATAAATCGTGCTTCAGCAGCACTAAGAGAAGCTGCATCATTTTCTGTCATAGTAATAAGCCTTGTAGCCCCGGAGATTAGATCCTATCAGTCATGATAATACACACCCACCGGCAGTGATGCAGCAGCTGAAGGGCTACAGTGTGAAACTCTGTTTTATGTGTGGGAGAACCAGCACCAGTACAGTCGATGTGGGTCACACACTGTGTAAACACAAAGTAAACTGACTTTGCCATGCTGGACTGCTGAACTTCCAAACCTGGTCCTGGAATGGATTGACATGACAGGAATTAGCTGTGTGATGTCATCAGCAGTGCATGCGTGGTCTGGTATGGACTTTGCAGACTGCAATACTGCCTGATTTCTGATTATTCACCACATTTCTCTGAGGTGTTTGTGCATCTGTTCATGGATGTTGGGCTTCATGCCAGAACTGCTACTGTCATAAGTGGAGCATACTTCGAATTCCTCTTTTTCACTTGCAGACAAAAGGATAAGAAGACAAAAATGTCCTTGCATGAGACCCATTGCTTTCCAAGTCTGATGCTGTTTGCATGCAGAGGCCACCATTCATTAGCGTAAACTCTAATCATAACCTTTTCAAGACAAACTCCATAGATTTGCATAACGATGTGAATTTGCCCACAACATTACCATTATGCTCCACTGTGCGCATTATGGCGTTTTCAACCACACACACACATACACTAAGATACAGGCAAGTAAATGTGCGTTTAGCAGCTAAACGGCCAGATATTCCCTCAAGGTGAGAGGCAAAATGTTGAGCTAAAAGGGAGCAAATGTTGGACTTACATTCATGTGGAAAACTTTGCATGAAGGTTTGAGTTTCTGTCAATCTGTCTCTCTGAATGAGAGTTTGCATTGAGTTACAGAAGCTAGACAGAAAGTGTCACCCTGGCTTCAACTTTGCTATTAACACATTGCATCCCCTTTGTTTAACCCACACAAGATTCTTTACCATCGGCTCCAGGAAGTCAGCGCTAAGAAATAGTTTGGCACATAATCCCCTGTTTATGTATCGTTTTTTCTTGAGGATCAGGCAACCTTATTTGCATAACACAGATAACACACCTGAATCTCAGACCAAACTGCCAGCAGGAAAAGGAAGCAGGAAAGCTGCATTGTGGGAAATCTAGGGTTTGTCGAGGAAGAAGAATGAATGGAATAAAATGACAGATAATTGATTTTGCTGCAACAATTTTAAAGTGGAATACACGCATCATGAAAGGGACTCCACAGTGATGATTAACAAGTGAGATCCTTTATGTTTAACTAGAAGCTAACAGCAGCTATGTCAGTCTGTTTGAACCCCCCTAAAAAGCTATTTACCTCGTAATATCCTCACGCTCAATTCAAATTGAGCCTGGTGGTAGTAGTAAACTTGACAGAAACTAACCAAAACTGCCTTGGTTAGTTTTTTCCACCGTTCCAACAATCACCAAGTCTGTTGGGTTGAAATGATAAAATGATGACCAGTGGTCATATAGACAGAAAAAACATGTGAAAATTGGATTTGGGCTGAGAAATACTGGATTTGATTGTCATAACAAAATGCATTGAACTGTGGAGAAATTCTAGTTATTTATACATTTATTGTGAGAATATATTAGTACTATATATGGTGGGCTATCTGTTAGAGCACTGACTGTTTCTGAGCAACAATCCCTTGATGATGCCATACGGTGATGTCATTGGGTTATCTCAGTAGGTCTGACAGCATGGTTTCTTCTGAATGCTACGCTGATTTTGACCCCTGTTCGCCATGCAGGACAGTGATTAATAGTGAAATCCTCCTGAGGCCTTGGCTTATTGCTCACAACAATGTGTGAGACAAAATGAGAAAAACTACAGTGGATTATTACCTCATGATTGAAGACGTTGCATTCATCTTATTACATGCAATTTTCGCATCAGCTATAGATACCACAGGCCTGAACTGGGCTCTCTGCAGGTCCAAACGTTTCAGTTGGAGTCAAACCATTGTGCAGAATGTGTTCACACAAACTAGTGGTGAGTGAACAATCATGAAAAAAGACTTCTTTGTGAATTGACATTCACAAAGAAGCTGGAAGTCAAACAGCTGTGTTTGTGTCAGTAGAAACAGCAGCTCCAGTTCCTGTACAGGTATCGACAATCACTTTCACGGCAAAGACATGTTTTTCTGTTTCTCTATCACAGAGCAGGTGTCATGCCATCAACGATTTATTAGTTTAATAAGGAATAGGGCTGGCAGTCAGGTGTTGGGTGTTGGTGACAATAAGAAGGAATGTTTTGTATGGAGGAATCCTTCACAGCTTCCAGCTGCCAATTTTCAAACAATGCTTATTTGTCAAAGAGATGCTTTTGGAAAACACCTTTCATTCTGTTGGCGCATTTTGGGATCGCTTTCAGTTGCCAGAGTTGGACAATATAGCTTTTGTCTGACTTTTTCAGTTTCTTCATCTCCCAGATAGAGACAGGAGATAAGACACAGCCAGAGGACAGGCACAGACTGAGGTATGGTGCACGAATGTTAAGAGTTATGAACTACAGTTACACTTTGAGCGCTGTTTCCAGCGGAGGCAGCTGCCAATCACTTACCATTCAAATATTTCAGGGAACGCTCATTCTTAATCTGATGATTACCCAGAAGGACTAATTATGATTAATTGTGCCGCTCTTTATTTACACCAGTTGTAACATGTCACCACACTTAATTGTATTTAAATGAACATTCCTCTTCACATGGATCAGTCTCACAATAAAGCACAGACTGCGGCCAGTAGAATCGAGTCAGTGTGTTTGTGTGTGTCTGTAAAAGCAACAAGGAAGTCGTACAGTCATCATACGGTAAAACAGTACATACCATACAGTCAGATTTAAGGAAATGCAGATTGAAATGTTACGATGACAAGACGCAGTTTCTTCCCTTACTGTGTGTACCAGGAAAACACTCACACTGGCCTTTTCTTCAAGTGCAGTAACATGTAGAATCAAGGCTCCTTGACTGTATGAAGACAAAATGCAGAGAAAGGTGTGCTGGATTTATTATGTTTGAACTCAATTACAGTCATATAAAATTACAGCGTGAATCATTGGAAAATGAGAAAAAATAATAAACTATATAAAAGATAATATGAGTCTATTACATTTAATTCATAGGCAGCTGTTCAGTAGAAGCGCAATTATCTGTATAACAAATATGAAAACCACATATCTCCACTTTTTCTGACTTGGATTCTGATTTTCTATACATGCAATCTGCATACTCTCTTCCGTCTATGGTCAGCATTTAGAATCTGATTGACCAATGACATTTACAGTCCATTTAGTCATTCAGCTGATGCTGAGGGACTTTTATCCAAGTTACAATCATGGTGTGACAAGGACATGTTAGTGCAGCAATAAGTACTTCTCACAGAGAATCAAGTGACAGTTGTAGAGGGCGATAGATTTATCATGTCCAGTTCTTGGTAGTATTGGAGAGGAGGTCCTCTCTGAAGAGCTGGAGGTCTTCAGGAGGTTTTTAAAGGTAGAGAGGGACGCCCCTGATCTGGTAGGAACTAGTAGGACATTCCACCAACCGGGAAACCACAGACAAGAAAAGTTTGGATTGCCCTGAGTGTAAGGGTGGCAGAGCCAGGCGTCGGCCATTAGAGGAGGTAACATATGTCTGTATAAGGGTGTTCAAGTAGGTTGGTGCAGAAATGGAGACTATGCAGGCAGCAATAAGGATTAGAGTTGAATGCAGGCTGCTACAGGTAGCCAGTGTAGCCCGATGAGCAGCGGGGTAATGTGAGATGTTTTGTTCCATCATGTATGTAAGACAGACAGAAGGAGGAGAGCTTTGTGGTTTGGAGGTAGAGCGGGTCGTCCGTTAATCAGATGATTGGTGGTTCGATCCTGGTGTCCATGGGCAAGATACTGAACCCCATTGAGCTTGTCGTTTATCTTTGAATCAAAGGTAAATGGACTGTACTTCACACTGTCACACCTTTCTAGCCTTCCAACCATTCAAAGCGCTTTACACTACATATCTCATTCACCCATTCACACACATTCACACACTGATGGCTCAGCCTTCAGGAGCAATTTGGTCACTCTGAACTGAATCAGACTGATGCAGCATGTCAGTGTCAGATGAACATTAACCTGAATCCTGCTGATGAAAAAGTTTTTCATCCTCCTGAAATTAAAAATATTTCTGGACATACGTGGTTTTCATTAGACAGCAACATTATATTATGCATTAAAGATTTTTTTTACAGAAAAACTGTTTGATGATCACATATCGCAAAGGTGTGTGTGTGTGTGTGTGTGTGTGTGTGTGTGTGTGTGTGTGTGTGTGTGAGCAGGACTGGGTTTAGATGCAGGATAAGCTGAACGTGAAGTATGATGATAATTTTTGCAACACTTCACATGTTCATCCATGCTGGGTGTATTTTGCACAGATACATATCCAGACCGGGCCTCTGGCCTGTACAGCAGCTCTCCCCCTTGTATGTGGGAGGACCCAACATGTTCAGTCGTGCATATATCCGTCAGAATAAGAAGCTCGGTGAAAAACAGGTTCCTAACACTGAAGCACTCTGTGAGGGAATACATACAGGTGTTTGTTATTCTAAGACTTATCATCGTCAGACAACTCCCCGAATTCCTGCTCTAAACTCTCTCACTGTATGTATGTGTGTGTGTGTGTGTGTGTGTGTGTGTGTGTGTGTGTGTGTGTCCTGTCAGACATTTGCACATTAAAAGCAGCACATTTTCCCTCATCGACTCAGTATTGATTGACTCCCTGCCAGTTGGCATGGGCCTGTTTGCAGGAGCTGATGTCCGCTTGGCGCTTTGTGCCACGGCAGAGTGCTGTGGGTCGATCGGTGCAGGCCAGGGTTGTGCTGAATGAGGGAAATGCTGAACACTGACACTTGAAATAATGCACTGTGGTCAGAAAAGTTTTCTCTGGCTCACTGTGGACCTGCGCTGACAGAGCTGGAAGAAGCTCTTGAATCCTCGACTGAAATGAATGTAATAAAACTGAAAACACTCAATTGCAAACCAAAGTTCTACATTTCATTCATGTCGACCAAACTGAGGAGTAAAAAAGTATTTCTTATACAATCTACTCATTGTGAGTTATTTTAGTTCATCAGTTCTCTAGAATTGACCAACTTCTAACATTCTGATCAGCTCCGGAAGTAAAAAATGACATGACAATTAAAATGATTTAAGAAAATGCGGAAGGAATGAAAAGTTAAAGAAGAAGGAAGCCAAGTGTCAAGCGGTCCTGAAGACTGATGCCATGGTTTTTGCTGCCCCAAGTGAAGGGGTTTAAGTATCTCAGGATTTTGTTCATGAGTGACAGTAAACTGAGCACAGTGTTGCCAACTTAGCCACTTTGTCGCTATATTTAGCAACTTTTCACTTAACTCTTCACTCTACCGACTCTTTTTTAAAAAGCGACTTCTTCTGGTGTTATTGGAGACATTTGGAGACTGACGTGAAAGCACGTATCGTCTTTTTAGCGAGCAGCAGGTTCCCTCCTTCTATTATTAATTCATTCAAGGTGCTTTATTACTCACTTTTTACTCCTCTCTCCTACTGCATCCATTACAAGTACATGCACATGGCTGATTATGCAAATTAGTTGATGACATCATTTAGTGACTTCTAGCAACTTTTAGGACGGCCAATAGCTACTTTCCTTACTAAGGAGTTGGCAACAGTGGTGGACATGTGGATTGTGGATAGCATCAGCAATAATGTGGACATTGTATAAAACCATTGTGGTGAAGAGGTAAAGTCCTCGATCACATTCCTTCTGTGTTCCAGCTCTCACCTGCGGCCATGAGCTTTGGGTAGGGACCTAAAGAATGAGATTGCGGATACAAGCTGCTGAAATGAGCTTCCTCCATGAGGTGGCTGGGCTCATCCTTATAAATGGAGTGAGGAGCTTGGACATCCGGAGGTATAAGCAAAAGAAGGATGGACGGAGAAAGATTCTGATTATTGTAATGAGGACGAAACTCAGGAACATCTTTTAATAGATAGTTATAGAACAAAAAAATGTCTGGTCCTTATTACAAAAAATAGGTCTTAGCTTTACAATAAATTATACCTCTATAGTATATAACATTTTTCAAGAAAATATGTCTTCTAATAAAAAAGAACTATTTCAGTTTGTCATTAGTATTGTAAATAATAAATTATGGAAAACTAGATGTAAAATGATTATTAACCAGAGAGTGATCGATAGCGAGTCAGTTTTTAAACAAATAGTGACTGATCTTAGAAGACGCCGTTCACTTGATAGTAGAGGGAGTCTTTCATGGCATATTTTGACAATTTGATTGCTTTGTATTCTGCTCATATGTATATTGTGTATGTGTGTGTATATGTATGAGTATAACATGTCAGGGTCTATGTGTACATATGGTTTTGTACCCGTGTGTATTTTAAACTGTCTTCTTTTTTTCTTTCCTCTTTTGTATGTGTATCAATAAGCTGTGTTTCCATGTTGGATTTTGTACTATATTTCTAATAAAGTTTCTTAAAAAGCAAAGGCAGGGTCCAAAAGCAGGCAAGGGTCAAACCAGGACACACAAGGAAAACGCTGGAGAGTAGGACACATAGTACACTAACAATCTGGGGAAGGGGAAATAAAGGGTTTAAATACACAGGTGATTAGGGCGTGACAAACATAAGGCGGGAAACTGGAGTAGGTGGAGCAGGGACTGGATGTGACACTAAACACCTGCTAGTTAGCTACACGGAGCTAACAGGCTTCTTATATTACGTTACTGTTTGAAACATGGCTCAAGTCGACTGTCGCCCAACTTACTCTAACAGGAACATATATAAATTTGAATAACTTACTTTTTCAGATACTGGGTTGCGACTTCTTGCTGCAAAGCATGGAGACTTTCCCACAACGTTCTGTTAGCGGCATGGATCCGTTACGGTTCGTGGTCTTTTGAGAGGTCTTCTTGGTCTGTTTTTGGCATCTACCAGTGCGTAAACGCCTCCTATTGTTCCGGAGGGATAACGACACTGTCTGGTAACATTAGACTAAACTCGATTACAATGAGTTTGTTTTTTTTAATTTGATTAATTTCAGTCAACTTGAACGTAACAAGTTAGTTCAACATTCTTTATGAACAACTTAAGTGTACTCAATTGAACCATGTTTACAAACAGACAACCCGTTCTCATTCCCAACGTGTAAAATACCGACGCTTTGTCACGCCCCTTGGCATCTGATACCGACGTAAAAGGTACCCTTCCGCGTCTGTATGAAACGCTCTGGGTTGTCCATTGACTCCAGTATAATCCGTTTGCGCTGGTAAGAGACGCTCAGAGCAGAGCTCCAGCTGTCCATTCACTCCAATAATAACCCGACCACAGCGATACATGACGCTGCAAGCTACAATCTGATTGGACAACCGAGGACCCTCTGCCCGGAACTGTTTTTCTCACTATGTCAAGGATTTCTTTTATTGAAATCATCAACGTTTCTCAGCACAAACACGCCAAAGTGGCACTGATAATTCAACAATAAAATAGCTTCATGTTGTGGCCCTCAGTATGTATTTTTTCTCCTTCTAGCCTGAGAAATAAACTTTTATTCCTATGTTTTGGATAGCGGAAAGGCCTACACTACCCAGAATGCTCGTCCACTGACGATTTGCGAGCTACAATCTGATTGGACAACCGAGGACCCTCTGCCCGGAAGTGTTTTTCTCGTGTTGTTAAAGATTTCTTTTAATAATATCATCAACGTTTCTCAGCACAAACACTGTGTGTGTCACCATTGATATTATGACTGATAAAATAAAAAGTTAATCACTTCTCTGTTTAATGTGCTTTTTATAATGTCTGTTTTTAGACAGAGCTTGTTATCAACAGACCTTTTGAGAAGGAAAAATTAAATTTCCTGTGTGCAGTTTGCGCTGGACCTGTACTGTGTATATATTCATATACAGTAACAATTTTATTCATGGAAAGCTTTCTGGGCTGCTCAAAGGATCACAAAAGCACCATGCACACACTCACCATGTGAGTTTTGTTCAGTGTTTTGTCGAAGAAATCATCAAAGTCGGGTGTGTTTTATTAAAAAGCATGCTGTCACACTGGTAAATTGACAGTCACAGAACATATCTGAGCCACCTCAAGCTGACCCCAAGGTCAAGGCCATATCCCCTGATAACTCATCGACGCTTTGAGATAGGGGCCTGAAATCTGCACCTGCGCATTGGGACAGCATGGTCGACCACGGTGTTGAGTTTCGTACCCGTGGCCCCTTGGGAAGGGTCAGAGGTCAGCCGTTCTGTACTTAACGAGGCCTAGTAGTAGTATTTGATTTGATTTGACTAATTTGGATTAAAAATGAAATTGTATAAAGCATGACATGAATATAGAAGATATTTCAACCTAGACATTCTTATAAGTCACAACCTAACTTATCCTTTTAACCTATATTGTGTGTGTGTGTGTGTGTGTGTTGTTGTTGTTATTGTTGTTTTCTTTTCCTGACAGTGGCAAAGTGTGGGATGACACATGGGAACCTGTGCAAGCTTATCTGTAAAGCAGCCCACCACAGGTTGCAGAGTTGGCACCACAAGTTCCCAGTTCAAAGTTCAACACGTTGAAATTCACAATAGAAATAAAGTTAAAGTTCATCATAAAAGTTCAGAATAAAATATTGAATACACATTTCAGTCAGTGTCAGTCTCTGTTTCACTCTATAACTGGCTTAAGTACATAAAACATCTATGAATCCAATAGATCAATAATATCTCACGTAATGTGTTCACAGCTCTCGATATCTCACTATTACTACTTCTACTTCTCATTACACACATACACACACACACGGAAAAAAAATAATAGAATCAAAATAGGACAATTAAATATTTGGCTGTGTAAGTACACAGTATAAGTAGGGTAGTAAAATATCAGTTTAGGAAGTCTATTGATATATATTGATCTATACTCAAATTTCAGACCCCTGCCTTAAAGCATTGATAAGTTAATCCCAAAAAGGTAGGTAGTAGGCCTCATTGAGTACAGAACGGCTGACCTCTGACCCTTCCCAAGGGGCCACGGGTACGAAACTCGGCACAGTGATTGTTGCCCATGTCCTGATACGCATACTCAAATTTCAGCCCCCTGCCTCAAAGCTTTGATTGAGTTATCAGGAGATAGTGACCGGAAAAGAAGAGGGTCAGATTTGGGGGACTCACTAAAAAAACATGTCTTTTTGGCCACCGCGCGGCAGCCTTTGACCCCGGGGGCCCCAGATTTGGAACAGAGGATCCCCCAGGGGCCCTGAATAATGAACCGGTGAAAAAAAACCCACAAGTCCAGTAGAATTTGTTTTTCCCCGTCTGGATTCCTGAGCATTGGGGTCCTGTCAGAATCATGCAGTCTTATACCCTCTGACCTGCGTGGAGGTTTTGGAGGACATGTGTTTCTACAAGTCGCACAGGTCTGAAATTTTAGTATGTTGTTCAGGGGCATGAGACGAGCGGATAGATGTTGGTCTGGTCCACGTCGGCCCAGTACTTTTCGATGGGTGGGGCCGAGAAAGGACGCCGTTACACGAATCTGCGCCCTCGCTGCTGCCACAAAAATGCACCGAACTGCATGAAACTCACTGTGCTATTCTAAATGGAGGTCTGGGTGAGGCTCCCAAAGTCCCAACTCTGTAGACCTTCTAGAAAGCTAACTAGCTCTACAGTGATGGGATTGTGACAGGACCAAAAAATCCCAGCAGAAGGCTCCACGGTGTACGACATAGTCAAATTTCATCCTCCTACATCAAAGCATTGTCAATTTATTCCCAAAAAGGTGTCCAGAATGGGTGAACTCTGACCTTTCCAAAGGGGTACGGGGGTGAAAATAGGGGCCCTGATCAGACCCTGTGTCCTGATACACATACTCAGATTTCAGCCTCCTGCCTCAAAGTGCTGATGAGTTATTCACAAACCAAACAGGTGTTTTTAAGCCTGAACTATTAGGCCTCGTTAAGTACAGAACGGCTGACCTCTGGGCGCACGGGTCTGAAACTCGACACCGTGGTCGACCATGCTGTCCCAATGCGCAGGTGCAGATTTCAGGCCCCTATCTCAAAGCGTTGATGAGTTATCAGGGGATATGGCCTTGACCTTGGGGTCAGCTTGAGGTGGCTCAGATATGTTCTGTGACTGTCAATTTACCAGTGTGACGGCATGCTTTTTAATAAAACACACCCTATCAAATATGTCAATTCGACTTTGATGATTTCTTCGACAAAACACTGAACAAAACTCACATGGTGAGTGTGCTGCATGGTGCTTTTGTGATCCTTTGAGCAGCCCAGAAAGCTTTCCATGAATAAAATTGTTACTGTATATGAATATATACACAGTACAGCTCCAGCGCAAACTGCACACAGGAAATTTCATTTTTCCTTCTCAAAAGGTCTGTTGATAACAAGCTCTGTCTAAAAACAGACATTATAAAAAGCACATTAAACAGAGAAGTGATTAACTTTTTATTTTATCAGTCATAATATCAATGGTGACACACACAGTGTTTGTGCTGAGAAACGTTGATGATATTATTAAAAGAAATCTTTAACAACACGAGAAAAACACTTCCGGGCAGAGGGTCCTCGGTTGTCCAATCAGATTGTAGCTCGCAAATCGTCAGTGGTCGAGCATTCTGGGTAGTGTAGGCCTTTCCGCTATCCAAAACATAGGAATAAAAGTTTATTTCTCAGGCTAGAAGGAGAAAAAATACATACTGAGGGCCACAACATGAAGCTATTTTATTGTTGAATTATCAGTGACACTTTGGCGTGTTTGTGCTGAGAAACGTTGATGATATCAATAAAAGAAATCCTTGACATAGTGAGAAAAACAGTTCCGGGCAGAGGGTCCTCGGTTGTCCAATCAGATTGTAGCTTGCAGCGTCATGTATCGCTGTGGTCGGGTTATTATTGGAGTGAATGGACGGCTGGAGCTCTGCTCTGAGCGTCTCTTACCAGCGCAAACGGATTATACTGGAGTCAATGGACAACCCAGAGCGTTTCATACAGGCGCGGAAGGGTACCTTTTACGTCGGTATCAGACGCCAAGGGGAGTGACAAAGCGTTGGTATTTTACGCGTTGGGAATGAGAACGGGTTGAAACAGAATATAAATTAATTGTGTCGCTTTTAATAACTTCACTTTTATAAATTCAAAGACCCAATATTTCCCTTTTTTCAGTGTGTGTGTCAGTTTAAATATTTGTGCTATCCATGTCATTTCAGTGTGTTAGCAACTGGACAAAACTGTAAGAATATGCTAATATCACATGATGAATACATGTTCCCTCAATGAGCAGGAAGTGTTCCCTCCCACACAAAGTTCCCAGTGCTGTTTTAATCACTGCTTTTTCATTTGCTTGTCTTATTTGCCAGTCCGTTCAGACACAGACAATATTATGTTCCCATCTCTGTCTCGAACAGTCACCGGTGGAAATGATCTGAAGAGACAATTAGACTGAATCCAGACCAGTCTTCTGTCTTTGTGCAGGATTAGTAATGAGGAACATGGCAGGACAGTATTTTGACAGGGAATAAGCTTTGAGCGTCTCCTTGGCTCACCGTGACAGTTTTGTTAAGTTGCTTTAATTAATTTGTCATTGTTCATCTGTGGAACTGAAGGGCCAGTCCTATTGGTTATTCACTTAGCGTATGCTTGAGTGTTTGGAATTGTATTACTGTAAACCCTCATTTATTTTGAACCCTGAGCGATTGAAGGTCAGTTGAAAGTTTCAGCTGCACACAACGCTGGCAAATCACTCAAACAGTGCTGATTACACCTTTTGTATTTCTTTATAAGGTTCAATGATAAGTATCTTACATTTTCAAAAATAGAATGCATGGTTCATACAGCATGCAGCTCAGTATTTCAGTTCAGTGGTGAAGGCCTGGTTAAGGTTGTTCAGCTTGGTTTTATTTTGCAAAACCTAAAAAATACACATAGCAGCAAAAGTTTTCCATCTTTGCAGGACACCGGACAGTGTATCAAACCTCAGATCAGAGCAAATTCATGATGACACAGGTGGAGCTGGAAGCTTGTACATGTAGGGAGTCTTTGCAGGCATAAGAGATGTATTTCTCTCTCTCTGGAAGATGCCCATGCCATGTCTCTTTTGTGGAGCTGTTTTTACTTCAACAGAACAGGCTTTCTGTTCATGTTAAACTCTGCAGATTATTTTATAATCCTGAATATAAGTGGAACCAAAATGCAAACGCAACCAGAGACCAAAAGCAGTTTATTGACAAAACCAGTGGGAGTGGTGCAGAGGCAGGTGGAGGTTTGCCAGTGAGAGAAATCCAACAGTGCAGGGCTGATGGTGGCAAGAATCCAAAAACAGGGGTGATGACGAGAAAGAGCTGGACGTGGCAGGGATCCTCAGACACAGAGAGACCAAGGTGACCAGAAGTCACAAAAAACGAGTGTTGAAAAAGTTCACTAACTTTGCTGTAGTGTTGTTACTGCAACAGAGACTGGACGATCTGGTCTCTGAGTCCAGAAGGTTGAACTGGTGTCCAATACTAGAGGGTTGATTGGGTTGATCAGTAAGGTGAAAGCTATGGTTTCTTTATAATTTATTTGGTACAGTCTGGCTGCTCACCATTTGTGAATTTGTGTCTACCATCAGGCAACAAATACAGAAATAATATCTAAACCTCCTCTCGCGGACTTTAGAATTCACAGACAAAGTTTATTTGCTTCAGAGTAAAAAGTTTTTCTATGCTGGAAACTTCTACGTCTTCCCCTTCAGTGCCAACCTCAGGATGAACTCAGCTCAACCACTGGTGAGAATGGTTCATTCATTTATTCATTCATGATGCGTTTCTTGTTGTTTCTGCCAAAACTGTTGGACTGTAGACACAAAATCAATACAAATCCAGTTGACACGTTGAACAAAAGAATGCATGAATGAATAATATGTAAGCATAAGTATCCTTTTAGTTATTGTCTACTGTGACATCCTTTTTGTTAATGTGATAAAACCTTCTCTGGTCTTTAATTAAAAGATCTCATTATTTTGTAGCTGCTTGTTATTTTTGATATACATTTTATCATTTTTATTGATTTACATAACTTCACACTTACTCTGTAATAAATCTGTAATAAATGACTGTTCTGAATGTTTCTGAGCACAGTCATGCTGCAGCCTTTAATTCTTGTGCAGACTATCTTGTTTCATTCCTCTCAACAAAAATAAAGCATAGTTAGCGCTCACAGATCCACACACAGGCACGATGGGATATCTCTGATTACACTTAATGACAATAATTACACAAATCAGGGAATGTAATCAAGCAAGCTATAAGCTATCAGCCAGAATCAAATGAAGTGGAGGCAGAATACATTAGTACAATAAATAATGCAGAATGCAAAAGACGGAGTGCAGAATGGAGCCGCTAACCAAGCCGACGACATTCAATCAAAAGCAGCTCATCTAATGCAAAGCAGACATGTAAAGCGTCCCCATGTGAAACACTCACAGTGCAAATTATCTCAAAGAAAGCTCAAACAGCTGCAGGCGGTGAGTCCAGGGAAAGATGTCTCTGCACAGATGTGGAAAAAAACAAAAAAACAATTGGTGTGTTAAAAGTTTAGCGCTGCTTTTATTAATGCTAATTAAATTACACGTTATGGGCACTCCTGGAATAAGTAATTCATTTCCACCCCAAGTTGTGTTAGAACAATGGCTCTGGGAGACAATTAGTTCCTACATGCAAAGTTTTAATTAGCTGACTCGGGCCTTGGCCCACTAATGCTCCTCTAAGCCCAATCAAAGTGCTGAGTTGACTTTCTCTGGAGACTCTGCTCAGCTCGACCAATACAGTATATTCAGATGTTGAGCTGATATTACTGTCCTCCTTTCTGATGTCAGCCACTCACTGTTATAATAATATAATACATTATAAATGAGCATCATAGATGATGGTGTGTCTGTGGAAGGTAGACAGTAAAATAGGATTTCATTTTTATTCTAATTGTATTTTAGTGTAAATATATCTCTACAGTTATTAAACTTTGACTATTATAACCATTATAACTATTTATTTGTATTTATTCATTTAACTTTGCCCTCTGTTCTCCTCCAGTCTGTGTGTGTGTGTGTGTGAACGTGTATGAATGGTTATGTTATGTTCAATGTATTTTCTAAATGAATAAAAGCATTTCAAACACAATAACTAAACAAAACATGTCAATTGCCTGTTATGTTAATTATAAAGCATTAACATAAGTTATTCATTAACATGTTTACTTTAGTTGAATTTTTGCCATCAAATTGTGTTATGCAGTTACAGTACACTGCACAGTGAGTCAGATCAGACCCATGGATAAAGTATCTAAAGTTATGAAAGAAATTATGTTATTGTTTATCATGTTTATTGACTTCATCTATAAAATGTGTTCAGACTGTAATACTGCAGAACATGTGTTGACATATTTTATTTGTTTCCACATCTGAAAACTAAACAATGAAAAAGACAGAAGCCATAAGTGAAATATTAAAGATTGAAAAAGTCAATGCTGACTTGAAGCATGAGAGAAGACACATTGCACTTTTAAAAAACAATATCTAAACAAATAACAGCCTTTCTAACCAAAGTGCTCTTGAACCACAAAACAGAACACATAGGTCAGCAGGTCAGCTGCTGCTTCCAAGGTCAACAATGATGAATTTTAATCTCCCAGCCAGCCACAAAGCTCCAAATCCAAGTGACTGTGCTGCTGCAGTGATCTGACACCTTAACATGTAGATCATGTCGTTACCCCTACATCAGATTAGTACAAATGCTTTTCAGATTCTGAAGCCATCTCGACCTCTCAAACTCTGCACTGATGGTCACATGGACTTTAGTGAAACTAAACCAGGTGGCCCACAAGAGCCGAGCAAATACAGCGAGCCGAGCTGTCTGTTTAAAAAGTTTGAAATGTGAGCAGACACTGAAGTTAAAGCTGTGACTCATCCATCAGCTACAATCTGTTTACTGCAAATATCTGTTCAAAGCTGACTGATTATACAGCATAGAAATGTTAGTATTGTTGTTGCTAAAGCCATCTGTTGGTGTATAATTATGTTGTCTACTGCATCATCTCATTTTAGTCATGTTGTGAGTTGTGAACTATGTCTTACTGTTAGAAGGTTTTCAGAAAGCTGAACAGTCCTGATGTCTTTGAGCTCACTGTTGGCCTGTTACACCACGTCACTACATTCTAATTATGCCTTTCTTAATGCAAGTGGTGAACGTGCATCTATATGTAAAGTAGCTGCCCGGTTCTTTCTGCCTGCTGTCAGACAAGTATCGCAATCACTAAAAGTCGGTGTGATTACTCGGGGCAAGGGCACCGACAACTGTGCTGTCTTAGGCAGAATTACAACAGGGCTATCAATAACAGTTAGAGCCCGGCTGCAGCTGTGGGGAGAGGAGTCGCCTCAAACAGAAGTCACTTTCACAAAGTTCCATTGTGGATTCACTCACATCACACTCAACCTGCACTTGTAGATGCACAGAGTTGGAAATCTATTCATTGTAGCAACTAAGAAAAACACAGTGCCATCAGTCTGCTGTGAAATGTCTGGGCAAAAATATCAGTTTGCTCAAATCTGGAACATTTGATGTCTCCTAGTTTCATATGGTCTCCATTCCACCAGGGGCAGTCAATCACAGAGTTAATTATAGAGTTAATACATAAATCAAATCAACCACAAAATAAACACAAACATAAACATGACTAGACTTGCAGTCCCCCCCCCACTTTGGGCTATACAAATAAAATTTGATTTGGTTTGATTTGATTTATGTTAGGCAACTAGAAAGACAAGGAGATTAGATTTTTGTCTTTCCAGCTATGCACGTATTTAAATAGTATGTATACATATACATCTGCATGTATCTACATATGTTAAAGCAATGCAAGCAGTGACATCTGTTTAACACATTCTGTACTTTCAAGAATTGTGTGAATATGATGTAATGTATATAATTATTAATATTTTAGTCTTGATTTCTGCAGCATAAGATATCAGCTCTGTTAGGCTGCTAGTTATAGTGCAAAGTTTACACTAGATAACACAAACTATAACCTGAATAAATCTTAACCTCAGTGGTGTCATATCAGAAAATCATTTGTGTAACACTTGAACTGTTGACTTTAAATCAAAAAGCTGTTGTGTGAGAATGGAAGTGATGCTATGAACATGTTTCCAGAAATGGGTGTGGCGGTGTTGCAAAAGTTTTTCCTTAGTAGAGTTGTATGAATCGTAAGGATCTGTATCGGGGCTGGTATTTTATTAATGTTATTGTCTAAAATCAATCAGATCAAAGTTTTCTTGTTTCTTCGTTTCCCGTTCTGTGTTTAGTCCAGCTCAGCCTGCAGCAGGTCCTTAAAGAACGCCCATAGTGTGAATCTTCCTCACTGTGAATTTGTGAGTGTGGAAAATGATTTGGTTGCACCAGTAATTGACGACGTTCTGACATCCGGCTGAGCAAAAATTCTCTGCGCTCTGATGGTAACAAAGCTGTTATCGCTCCTTTCTCTCTCATTAGCAAAGAACAGCATACAAAACATTCAGCTAACAACGTTTCATTTTTAGCCGCGCTGACATCACTTCCACTGCAGGTCATAACAGCTGTCACTAATTAATGTTCGCTGAGTGAGCCGACAACAAGCCAAAAGAAAACATTGCTTTTGTCGGGTTGTTGTGCTTTCTGTAAGCAGACGTCTGTACGCCGCCAAGGACTGTTTACATCAACTGTAGTTTTGAACCGGAGGGAAGTGGATCATGAAGAACAAGGTGTGCTATGCTGTGACTTCAATGTTTGAGACACAGTTCATCAGCATTCATATAAATAAAAGGATCACGCTCAGTATCATGCACTGTAAACCTGAATAAGTTCAGAAAACTCAATTTTTTTCTCTTAACTGATTACTTAAGAACTTTAACTAAGAACTAAGTTATGCTGATATATTTTTTCAGTTACACTTACTTAAAAAATATGTGTTCAGTTGACTTAATCTATATTCTAAGTGCAAAATTTTTTTTTAAATTCCCATAAGTTAATATTTATGTTTTCTTCATACTTAAATGATTTGATTGAATGATGCTTATAAAAACTAAATTAGATGGACTTGAAAAAAACAATTGTAAACAGTTACATCAATAGAATCTACTCAAAATATTACACCTTAATGAACTGTGTTTTCAGTTTGTAATGCTCAACACCAAAACAGCTGCGAAGGACCAGAGGTCCAGCTGGTCTCCACTCAAGCCGTGATGGCTCATGGAACAACAACGGGGTTCTGCCCCCCCAAATACATGCCAAAAAAAGGAACTGTGCAAATTTAGTTGTGCAGATATAGTCGTGTACATGTAACTGTAGAACTGTAACCATGTATGTATGATTTTGAAAGAGAAACATAATCCATGCAATAAAATGTTATTGACTAAAGTGTTCCTGTCAGAATTCCAATAATTTATGAGGGTATAAAACAACACCTTAAAACCTACCTTTTAGAAAGACATTACCAACTTTTACATTTCAATTTTTGTTTTTCAGAACAATATGTCAGGCTTAGTAAAACTGTGAAATATTTTTTTTTTAAATATAAATTTTAGCACCCTTTTTTGAATCATTGGGGATGAACAAACTTTCCTTTCTCTACACTGTATTTTCACAAAAAAAATCTTAGAAAAGTAGCAGCAAACCAAATAAAACAGAATAAAATACAATAAATAAAAAAAATGATATAACATAAATAAATAACTGAATTGCTATTAACAATGAGGGCATACTGATCAATGAGGTCAAGAAGGCAGTACAATAAAATCAACAAAAAATGTACCTCTCATTCTAAACTTATAAAAAGCCCACTGAGCATACGCAAAAGTGCGTTCAACAGACATGTCTATAATATCAGACACATCATAAAAATGAACAACAGAACAACATGGCTATAATAATGTTGCTGACATGAATCACATGTATGAATGCCTGCACTCACCAGGCATTTCTCACCTTGTTTATTCTTTTAACAAATCATTTTTCAGGGAGAGTAGGCATGGTGTCAATGCTTTGTTATCATCCAGACACATCAGCACTTTCTGGATGAATGTGAATGTGTGAGTGAGTTTCTTTGGATAATCTAAGTGTAATGCATATATTAAACCAAACAGCACCACAAATGCATCAGCCAACCTGGGAAGCTCACTCATAACAACTTCATGCTCTATCACAATGGATATGTTCTCAGGGCTGAAGCTGAAGGAACCAATAGAGTCAGGGACCATGCACAGAGAGGAGCGCTAGCTGGGTGTCAGTGGTCTCCATCTCGTCTTCACTCTGCAAAACAGAAGAAAATCAATTATAATAACAAATCCAGAAGGATGTGACACAATCCTTGTTTGTAGAGCCAAAATATATTATTCCTTCCTTAACAAGTTCACCAAGTAACTTTAAGTATCATACAAACCGAGATCTGAAGAAAACCTAAGGAGTACTGAGGAGAGAGCAATGTGAGCTAGAGTCAAGCCAAGAACAGAGATCAGTCACTGTGTGTGACTGGCCTATCATGGATATTGACGAGATTTACATGTCAATATCCATGGTCAATAACCCAAATACTTACAGTACAGGTTTTGTAGAATTAGAGCCAGAGTGCGTTGCATGTTGATGTCATGTTCTTCCTAGATTGATAAAAAAGAAAAATCATTATAGAAATATTTAGCAAGGATACCCAGCTCGTGTCACTGGTATAACAATGTAATGCTTCAGTTATGTTACAAATAGAAACCTATCTATGATTCAGCAGGATGATTGACTACTATCAAGGCATCATAAAACAATTACAAGCATTCTGTAATCTGTAATGACAACACATTATATATCAGCATTGTCCCCATGGCAAAGTTAAACATAAACTTACCTCCAAGTCATAAATTCTCAGTACCTCTGCTCCCTTTCCACTCCTTCAGGACTTTCCCCGATACTATTACTACTACTATTACTTATTAAAACATACTGTATATCTATATAAATACCGAGCACAACTTGCACTTCCAATCCATTTACTTACACACTACTTACTGAACTGACCTCTGCCCTAGAAGAGGTCACACAAATCCTGCAGGGAGAGAATAAACAAATGTAATTTATTTCCAGATCATGAACTTCATAATCAAATGGTGTTTTTAAAAAAACAAATACTTTACTCACCAAACTTCTCCTATCCAACCGCCGTATGGTACTATAACACAACAGAGAGCACAAACAGTTTAATGTTGCTTTAAAGTTAATGTTAAGTTGTAATGTAAATAATTGGGTAGAGTATGTCTTATTTTGTCAATCCCTTATTGCCGAGGGCAACTCGGTTAGACAACCCTTCTCAAGATATTATGATTTTTTTGCAAAGTCTAATAAAAAATTACCTTTCCCATATGCAGCAACTGCTTTTATTAAAACATTTCACTGATATAGAAACAAGTCGTCCTATGCATATTTTTTAAGGCAAAGACTGGCCTTAGGTTGATAACAGTAATGAAGTAACGTTAGCGTTACGTTAGAGACCTGGGCCGAGTAAGGACACTGACCATAATCACTAAGTAAGCTTTGGTTTAAACCAGTTGGAAATATGTCAAATATTGTAACATGTAACTTCATTACACATATTCACAGCGTATAACAAAAGATAATTATATGTAAGTTATTGAGCTTTTGCCGAACTATTGTAACGGTAACGTTACAAAACACAGATAACACAATTTTGCAACAGCACAGCGAAAAAATGTGCTTTGTTGTGCAGTTTTTTTGATGAATAAGATGTTTTTCCTCATTTGTTCGCTCCGTCGCATCCCTCGCTAACGTCCAGCCATCTTGAATTTTCTTGATACGTGCCCTGATTGGTTGGCTATAGTGACAGATGTCACATTTCCTCACGTATGCCTGTTAACTTAGACATTTCAAGTTAAGTGACAGTTTTCACTTGAACGTACTAAGGCCTGTGAAATCAAAACGAGATATTTGTTAAGGATACTTAATGTTTCAGTGTCGGGTGAACTAATTAGCCCACTTTGATTTAGTTGCCTGCAATAGTTATGAGTTTGTAGTACTGTTTGGGTTTACAGTGTGGATATCCGATATTAAAGCACTCAGACTAGGAGCAGGCATCCCTCCTGACAGTACTTCAATCAAAAACATAATTAAAATAAATGTTGAGTTCTGATATTCATTTTTAACCCTTTTAAAAGAAGATTAATATCAGCCTAATTAACATTGTTTATTTATTCCATTTATGGAATAGTAAGGGTATAAAAAAGTATTGTGAATCTCTACTAGGGAAGTATTTTAAAATCTTTTGAAGCTGTAAAGGGTCAACCTAATCTGCAGAAACATGATTTCTGGAAGTTTCTCCAACTCACAGACTGTTAATGTAAGAATAATACATTGGGATCAAAACCTCCACTACAGTCCAATATAGTCAACCAAATAAAAAATAAAAAAAAACTTTTTATAACTATATTATATGCAAATATGGTGCAAACACCAGAGGGCTGAAAGTAAAGTGAGTGAGAAGTTACTTACTAATGAGCAAATGCTTCCCCCTATGAGAGATGCCAGATCAAAACTGGCACAATATAAAATTTCCAGTGGGATTTATTTCACTCCTGCAAGGCTACATACGATAGCTACCATAGAGTACCTGCTGGAGATGTGACTCCAGCACAGGGGACATAGTACACATGTTTTTTTAGTTGCCCCTCACTGAGAGCTTTCTGGCAAAAGGTCATGGAGATAATTAGTAATAATGTGGGGAATTCTCTCATGAACGTCTCATCTATAAGATAAATAATAATTTAGATGCTTTCTTGGAAATCTGGGTACCATTCCTGATGCACAGCAGAGAAACTCAACAGGTCAGTATGTAGTCAGCCTATTTCTTTTGGAGCTAATATTACATAATTACAGCCCAATGGTGGAGATGGGTCTGGGGTTGAGAGGGATTAACTATTGTCAAAACACTGTTTCCTTGGTAATCTGCAAGAGAATAAATAGTATTATTATTATCATCATTACCATTATTTTGTATTTATTTATTTGTATTTACTTATTTCTTATATACTTGTTTTACTTACCTTTTCATTTCTTTCTTTATTTTTGTATTTCTTAACTGGTTTTCGATATTTTCATAATTTTGTTGTATTGTCTGTATATATCAGTATGTTTGCAAACTGTGCTGTAGTTTTTGTGTATTTGTTGTATTGTTGCTTCAAAGGAAACAATAAAAAAGAATTCTTTATTCATATTTGTCTGTGTTCATCTCTTTCTACATCTATATCTATCAATAAGAGCTGTATCATGAACATCCAACAAGCAGCTGAAGCAAATGTAATTAATCTTAATTAAGACATTGTGTGATGACCCAGATATCATCATAACAATAGTGAAAAGCACTGATACACTCTCCAGCAGCCACTAACAAGCCTCAGGCTGCCCTGACTACAGTCAGTGTTTTTATTACCTGAACTGTTGCAGTGTTTCACCTCAGAGCTAACACAGCGTTCCAGCACATGGAGCAGTGTGGCAGCTTGATGGATGGAGTTTATAATTGACTTCATATACAGTGAACATTCATAATTTCCCTGCAAGCTGAATAGATGCATACAAATAGATTAACTGAATCCTTTTCAAAGCCTCGGGTTTAATTTTAGAAACAATGACCCGTGTTTTGACTGATCACCAAGACATTCAGCGGAGCTGCTCATTGATCACAGCCACAGAGCCAATGGTTTATCATTAAGTAGAGTTTTCTGTGTGGTTAATAGAGAATGGGTCAATATTAGGTCTTGTAGTGGCCGGGTGCTCACAGCTTAATTGGGATTTGAGACAGACACTTTTGTTTATCGCTGTGGCGTCGGCTCTTATACAGTATGTTAAAAAATTCACGGTCTGGTTTCGCAGTGGATAAATTATTGGTGTCCTCTGTGAAGAAGCAAGGGCATGTCATAGAAACAGTCATTCTAATGAATGTACAGATGTTTGCATTTAAAATATGCAGAGCCTTTACAATCCAGTACAACAATGAGGAAATGGTATAATCTGCTTGTTATACTGGAGGCACTGGCCGTGGCTCCCAGAAACGGAATCGTTAATTGGTTCTTAACATAAAACAATATGCAGCACAGGACTGCCCCTAATAGTCGTGAAGCCATTTTGAACGAAGGTCTTCTCCAGAGCTCATTTCATTCATCACATCTTAAACCTATGACCCAAGCACATTCCAGCGCTAGAAATGAAATGACATTTTATCTATAATTTATTTATTTTTATTTTCAGTTGAGAGATATCTCTTGCTAGTAGACGTTCATCCCATTAGAAGGCTTCAGAAGGCTCTTTTCCATGATTCGAAAAGCAGTAATTGGAGATAACTCCACCAAGTTAAAGTTTGTTTTAGAAGATTACTACACATGCCTTGAAACCTTCATCTGTATCATGGTCAGCTACTTTATCAGGTCTGTCTCCATATAAACAATGCTATCACTGATGGGTTTTCCCAGACTGGTATTCCAGAGAGCTGTGTTTGGAGAATATTTTCTAAGGTGGAACTTGATGTAAGAAATTTGAGACACACTAGTTTAGAGTGTCTGCAACAAGAAAATAAGTGTAAAATAAATTTTAGGTTTACAACCATTCCAAAAAAGCTGGAGTCAGAATCAGAATCACTTTATTGGCCAGGTGTGTACACACATGAGGAATTTGACTCTGGTTCACTGTGCTCTCAATTGTACAGGTATAGACATTTTAAGACAGTTTAACATGGAACATGACAGGTAGGCTCAGACAATAACATACAACATAAAAGATACAAAATTATTTTATACATATTTGCGGGAAAGCATAAATGCACACTGAATGCAGGAAATCATTTTCAACTTACATTTAGTATAATACACAGATACTGTAAGATACACACACATTACTTGTTTAGCTCTTGGTTTGGCTCTACCAGGCCGCTCTAAATCCCAGTTCATCAAACACTGCTACTCAAGTTGGCTGAAAAAGCAAACAGTTGTTATTCCAGTGGCTGACTGTTCTGTCTGGATACAACATGATGATAGAAGTGAGTCTGCACTGTTAGGGTGCACAGTGACATTGCTCTGTCCGTGGATGCCAAGTGCCCTGTGGTCCTAGCGCTTCTTGACCTCACAGCAGCCTTTGACACGGTGGACCACGCAGTCCTCCTGTCACGCCTAAATAATTATGTTGGCATCCACGGCACTGCATTGAAGTGGCTTATGTCATACTTATCCAGTAGAACCTTCTCTGTTATGGTTGGTGACCTGTCCTCTTCTATTGCCCCTCTCTCCTGTGGAGTTCCACAAGGATCTATTCTTGGCCCTATGCTCTTCTCATTGTACATGTTACCACTTGGGTCAACTATAGCCAGGCACAACCTTTCTTTTCACTGTTATGCTGACGATTTACAAATCTATCTGCCAGTGAAGCCAAATAGTAATGGACAATGTTCTTTGTTTGATTGTATTACTGATATTAAGCAGTGGTTGGCCCAAAATTGTCTTCATTTAAACAATGACAAAACTGAATGTATTGTGTTTGGGGATACTGTGACGGGTGGCTTTGGCACCCTGTCTACTAAGCTGAGTTCAACCATCAGAAACCTGAGATGACCTTTGACGCTCAGGTTTGACAAACAAATTAACAATGTTGTCAGGACGAATTTCTTCCAGTTGTGTCTCCTGGCCATAGTTAAAATGTTTTTAAGCCGTCATGACCTTGAGAAAGCCCACCTTTTCAGGATGGCTTTTAATACCCAGTAGTATGATGACACTTTTATCTATCTCGATTTAGTTGTATTTTATTGTTTTTACTGTTCCTTTATTGTTTTTTTTATGTATTTGTTTTACTTATTGTTCTCGTTATTTATTACCTGCTGTAAAGCACTTTGGTACACCAAAAGGACTGTTGTAAAGGGCTGTATAAATAAAGTACATTTACATTTACATTACATTTACATCTAATACAGCGCAACCTAAGATACATACCAAGGAATAAAGACAGCTGTGACATTGGGGAACAACAGAATACAGAGGAGACTCAACATGTATTCACATCTATCACTCAGGGATCAAAACAGGAGCATGCAGCAACACAAAGAACAGTGCAGGTAAACAAACAGGACTACTGCAGACCCTCCATACACACAGAGTGGAGGGATAAAACATCAATCCAGATATGAGGATGAACAGAACATCTTTAAAACATGAGGACAAAGAATAAACTTATTATTTGAAGTTGCTAGAGGATAACCCACAGTGTTGTGCTCAGGAGGGCAATTAAACATGGACATGCAAACCCTCACAGCAGTTTGTAATGAGGCACCATGATGACCATTTTGATGTTGTGATGATGAAGACACTTGGATGTTTGAAACCTCTGGAACATACAAATCAATAACATTTGATAAAGATAAATTTGTTGCACCCGATTTCACTGTTATCGGTCTATTTAATAGGCGTTATCAGCACACATCAGTCCCATTTATGTAGGCTTTCTATCAGTAAGATATTATTTCAGTGAGCCAGTAGGGGGAGAATGCCTGTTATCAGGCATCAAATCAAATCAGATTTTATTTGTATAGCCCAAAGTCACAAAGTACATTTGCCTCTGAGGTCTTTACAATCTGTACAGGGAGTGACACCCTCTGTCCTTAGACCCTCGGTTCGAGTGAGGAAAAACTTGCCCACAAATTTTTTTTAACAGGGAAAAAATGTGGAAGAAACAGGACAGACAGACGTGCAATGGATGTCACATGTACAGGACAAATTAACACAAACTAATTGTACAACTAACAAACATATTGTACAATAACCATCATACTTGTTTACCACCAGAGATCAATGCTGGTGTATTACTATGTAAATATTTACTTCCTGCTTGATTATTTACCTTATTTCTTCCTTATGTTGTTTGACTTTTTTTTGCTCTGCAAATAAAAAGGAAAAAAAGAAATATTTCTCCTCTTCTCCTTTTTCTTATTTATTAGGTGAATGTGGCGAAAACAAAGAAGTGTGGTGACATTAGGGGAGACCTGGTGGGTGACGTCAGGAGCAGGACTCTTTAATCACTGATGCAGTGCAGCTGTGAGGGTTGGCGTGGAGGAGAGACAGTTTTGATAAGGGCCGGAGATGTGGGGTGGGAGAAAGAGGAGCAACATGTTCGGCGACGCGGTACTCTATTAGCGGGGGTGGGTGTCGTTCGCAGTTAGTTAGAGCTGCCGGCGACGAAGACAGGTAGCCAGGGGGAGTTAGTGGTATATGTGTCAGGAGGGGAGGCCTGTTGCCTCCTGTAGTTAGACCAGGGCCTTCGTAGAGAGTGCCGTGTGGCCATCGCTCCCTGGGCAGCCGCCACAGAGCCCTCCGGATCGCCAGTCAGTCCCTGTCCTCGCCGCCCAGCGAAGCCGTTGCCCCGGGGAGTTGGACGGCGGCACAAGCACAGACCCCAGGGGAGGGTCTCGCCGAGCGGGCGAGCTAAGTGCACTTTAACATTTTTATATGTATTTGTCATTTAGTGTTTGTGTATATAGGTCGGCCTATTTTTTTTATATCTTGTACCCAGTAGGGTAGGGTAGGGTTTCCGGGGCGGAAGTGACGGGTCCGAGGGTGGGCGGTCTCATGGGTGCCAAGTGCTGCAGGTTCGCCATGTGTGGGGTGGTGTCTGAACTCTGCGTGCTGTGTTAAAGCGTGCCTTAAAAGCTAGTGACCCTAGCCTGATGTGTAGTGGGTTTTCATTCTGCGTGCTGTGTTTAAAGCGTGCCTTAGAAACTAGCAAAGCTAGCCAATGTGTAGTGGGTTGTCACTGAGTTATATTAGAGGTGGACCTGCTGTTGTGACCCCTCAAGAGAAGCCTGTGCCCCCGACCGGCATCTCCCCGTCAGATTGGAGCCCCCACATGTTTTATGAACTTTGCTAATTATTAATAAAGGCTGTTATTTACTGTAAATCATCCTGTGTGTTTGTTCGGAGGTTCTGACGTCATCAGCTTTTATAGCTGAAGGTAAAAACCCACATCTATTACAGAAGATTAGACCTTATATCACTGTTGAGAAAATTCCACTGAGAGGAAGAACAACAGTATCCCAGAGTTATTTCCAAAGTAGGATCCCCTTGCCTGAGAACCCGACACTGAGGTGACCATTAGTGATTTCCATCCAGAAGAAAGCTTAGTAAAGACCAGTCAGAAAAAGATTGTGAGAGTCAGAAAGAGACTGTGGAGGCATGGCAAGGTGCAAGGGAAATACTCCTCAATGCAAGAACTGAGCTCCTCTGTCCTCCAGATGACACAACCTGCACAGTATGCAGTGTTTCCCTAACTGATGAGATCTGGCAATGCAGTGACTGTGGAAGTGAAAGCTACTTCTGTTCCACCTGTGTCCAGAGTGTCCATCAAAATGCTGCTGTGGTGCATGCTCTTTGTATCACCCAATACTTGGTACACTAAGAAAAGTATTCCATTCTGCATTCTGCACTTTACTGTGGTGGTCATGATGGTGGCTGTCAATCCATCTCATGATGTTGGTATGTCATGAATTGTAGGAAGACCTCATCATATTTGGATCCAGTTCTGCAAATGTGAAATGGAAGTTGCAACACTGCAGCATTACAGTCTTTGGGGTTTCTTCACAGTTGCTGGCCAAAGTGCCATTTCAATCAAGCTCATGGACGCAATCTGCTGGTTGCAGATTAAATGTGGTGCATCACTGAAGGCTATATGTGCAGCAATGCAGCATGCCTTAGTCTATTCCAAGGTTTGCTTAATAGTAGCCTCTATTCATATGATTCCTGTTTGACCATCAACTTCGCATTTTAATGATAGTCCTATTGTCAATATGTTCGTTTGTAATACAGTGCCAAGACCTCTATGGCAACGAGTCCTATGAGGAATACAGACACCTGCGGTATCAATTATCTACCTTGCGTCATATTGGGCCTGAGTTAACTGATGGGACACACTGTCCTCTTTGTCCAGGTATGATCTATTCAATATATGCATTAAATTAAGGAAATTAATCAATGTTCGTTTCATGAACATATATTCATTTTTACAATGTCAGTAACGTCTGAACACGCTAAAACACCACCCAGTAAGCTTGGCATGCGGTACTGGCATGCCGACACGTAAACTTTTCAACTTTCCAACTTTACATATTAACACTGCGAACAAGTTATTAATACTAGAACCACCAAGGGGGGTCATTTTGACCCCCTGGCGTTTTCAAATGCATGTAACTTTCAAAATAAAATCCTACATCTCTCAGTTCATGGCTTTTCCTAAAATGGGTTTATTGATCATCTAGTGAATTATGAAGGACTTGGGATAAAAAGAAAAAAAAAAACATTTATACTTAGAATCACCCCATCGAAAACTCTATATAACGCAGCACCACACCGAGTTGCCTAGCAACAGCATTGTTTAGATGAGTTTTGACAAAATTAGACTATATTTGAGAGTGAGAGAAAGAGAGAGGCACAAAGATAGAAATATATAGTATATAGGACAAACAATCCATTGCTGAGCTACTGGCCTACTTCCTGTTTGGCGGCTTCGCTGCCGAAGACGATTGACTCTTACGGCAAAACGGTTTGGAGTTCAGACATTAAAAACTTGACACACTTGCCAGGCATGGTCTGTAGATATCTACCAGAAGTTGATTGGGCCTTGTTGGCACGTGAATCGACTGGCACGAAAAAAAAAGCTGCACTTACTGTGGGTCACATTTCTTCTGAAAAATATGATAATGGGACTGATGCACCAAACAGTTAGTTACTAGTCACGTTTAACATTTTCGTTTTCAGCCCTAAGGACAGGCCTAGAGAACAGAAGCTGAAGAACATGGCAAAAATGGCAAGTCCAGCCAACCGAAAATTGAAGTACAGGAAGATGTAGTGGGGTATATCCACTCCGTGTCCCCCGTGAACTTATCTAAAAAGAACGCGAGGTACTTCATGCCACGGTTCAATGTGATCAAGTGTACCACCACCTTGTGTCGTTGTTGCCAGAGAAACGTGAAGACTTCAATCGGGTTTCTTTGACCAAAAAAGCCCTGAAGTTGCGAATTGTTTTGTGAAGTTTAATTTTAGGTGATCAATAGCAATGTGACACTGTTAGTGTAATGTTTTCTCCATGGCCAAACCTGCGGAAGTGCCACTCAAGGTCCCACAACCCGTGCCCTCTATAAAGAAAGTCTCAAATCCGCCTCCCAAAAAAGAGGTGAGCACAGACAAACAGCTCAAATTGTCGAGTGATGATTTGACAGGTTTGGAATCTTCATTCGACGCAACCAAACAGTAGGTTTCGCTAAATGTATGTGGATGTAAAGTGTAACTTAGGCTAAGATCCATTCACCCTAGTCTAGCCTTAATGTGAAAAGTGAACTTATTACTTCATGTTTTTAATGCTGTTGGGCTATACAAATAAAATTGATTTGATTTGATTGTTCATTGTGGCCTATTTATGGAAAAAATGTTCTAGGGTATTTTGTGTTTTTGAAATCCAATGTTTTAGTCATCGTTAAATTATTATTTTTAATTAGGTTTGAGTCTATTTGCTCTTTTCAGCCTATGTTTTTGTTGCAGTAATTATGTCTACCCTATGTGGAAATTTGTTGCATTCTGCTGTTTTGTCCTATTTAGCTTAGATGACAGTGTTACCAATTTCAATGGTATAGAATAAAACACGATCTGAGAGAGAAAATTCTCACTGAGACCAAAAAATGTAATCTCAGACATAAAATTTATAACTTGAAAAAAAATTACAAATATATCAGTCCTTTAAATTTTTGGATAAATATGTTTTTGTTTACAGTTCGCTTTGTTTCTTTTTCAGTAAACAGGGTTCTTGCTGTTGTCTTCATGCAAGTTTCGCTGCCACTTCTGTCTCATTTGTGCTCATCTCCCTGATTTTTTTGATTTTTTGCAGTCCTGACACACACTTCTCAGGTAGGAGGGCTTTTTCTCCCCATTCGCTAAAGGGTTTTTGATTGACAGGTCAGTGCTCCGGAACACAAGAGCGTAAAGCGATGGCCAAAACAAAAGGTAAAAAAAAGAAGAAGAAGAATATGGAAGAAGAGGTGAAGGAGAGATTGCGCTCAGGGGTTTATACACTTAAAAAGAAAAGAAAATTAGGCTGCTGCTATAAGTCTACTGTTTGGGGGAGGTTTTCAGAAGCATCCGGTCAAGTGCAATACTTGTAAGAAATTATATAAACATGAGAGCCACAAGTCGGGTACTTCCACCATGACCAGACATGTTTAATAATAATTCATTTGGTTAACAGATACAGATAATGCTGTACTCGCTCATCCCTAGTCACTCTGGTGTTTAATAGCGTCTACCAGGCACTCGCGGCTTTTTGGTGTCAGTACGGAATGGATTCACGGCGCCACATCAGCAGCCCCACAGTTGCGTTAGGCTAATGTGTCCCCCATAAACAAATGACGGGTGGGAACTAATGAGCCAAATCATGATGTCTCAAGGCCACCTACTGTTAGGGAGTAGACATAGCAGGTTTGTTTTTTTTTTTCTTTCATGGAGAAACAGTATTCATGATAACTGACAAGAAAATAAAGTGTAATCACATAATGAAATGTATTTTTCAAATCAACAACATCTAGCTCTCTTGTGCATAACAATCTTGTAAAAGAGGTAACTCTGTCCAAAATAAATAACAAATTAATAATAAAATAAACAAATGAAATAAAACAAGGATACATGTTTTTTTTTTTCCTATACCCCAACCTCCCCAGAGTAATGTTAACAAACTTAAAAGTGCCTGCTGCATATAACAGAGCAACTACATCTTGCTCCCAGTCCTCAAAAATGACATCAACTGATAAAGTAAACAAAAACAGCAACCTGGAGACATTTTTGACAGCGCACATAGAAATCTATCATGGTGGCTGGTGTGAATTTTGACTGCTGGACCTGCTGCATCACCTTTACACCCAGGCACATTGTGTTGACTGGTAAAAACTTTGAGTCATCATGGAAATTGATCTGACTGAGGGCTGTGTGTAAAACGTAGTCCCGTTGCATGAAGGTCAGTAGGAGATCTTTGTAGGTCTCACACATTTTGCTCCTCAGTGATGTAATGACCACGCTTTCACTCTGAAAATATTGATTATAGTGATGGGAATTCCGTCTCTTTTTAGTGAGCCAGATCATTTGGCTCAGCTCACCAAGAAGAGCCGGTTCTTTCGGCTCCCAGCTCTTCATTTTACCACTTGTACTTTTTTATAATTCAGCCAAATTTAGCACTGTTATGACTTGTTTGTATTTAAACACATATATCACTTAAATTTCAATAAATTGCTGTAGCCAATTGCATTTTCAATGTAAAATCCCTGAAAACTCTCTGAAACCACCCAATGAATGAATGAAGCATAGAAATTTTCATTTTTTAATTTAAACTCACACACCTAACAAAACAAGTAAAGTAGTGAAAAAGAGAGAAATTAAATACAACACTCAAGTAAATGTGCTTTGTTAATGCCCACCACTAACATCTGGACAAATAAAACCAAAATGTTTTTGGTATAGAGTAAAAATAATAAATCTTTGCACCACACTCCTGTCTCGTCTTCACTCCTCTCTCTCTTTCAGCGTGTCTCCCTCCTCTTGTCTCCTGTCACCTCTCAGCACTGCTACCCCCGCCCCTCCCTGCTTGGTGGTATGATCTGTGTCAATCCTCACATGATTGGTTGCACAGCATGCACGTGACACCCATAGCCAATGCCTGCAGTGCCTGGCTAGGGGACGGACTCCCATCGTTCACTTAAAAGAGCCAGCTCTTTGAACCTGCTCGTTCACGACCGACACATCACTAATTGATTGAGGTCTGTGAATTTGGGCAGAGTGCACTCCAGAAAGTGGTAATGCAGACTCATCATTGAGTGCATGATAAATATCAGCATTCAATCTGGCATCAATCCACTGTTCAGTGAAAAAAAGCTGGAGGGCTTCCCACTGGGTGGACATCCTTTTAACACCTTCAGTCAGTGACAGCCATCGTGTTTGGGAGGGCTTCAGTATTTTATGGGGTTCAACATGGCAAGAGTCCTGAAATTCACAGAGTTCAGCCACACGTTTAACACTGTTTATAAAATATCCATAAATGTCTCTGGCTAAATCCTCACACTAGCGAGGAAGCTGCTTGCACGCCTCACAGGTGTAAGGAATGACAGATGCAGCGATTTATGGTGATCCCTGGCAAATCGTTTCTGAGACGGCGGGAGACAGAGTTGTGTCGTCCCATCATGGTTTTACAGCCATCCGGCAGAAACCCCACAATGTTTTGAAGTGGACGCCTGCCTCTGTGAATGACTTCATCATGTCCTCTTATAACCTTTCTGCGGTGGCTCCTTCTCTGACAAGATGTCTGTTTTCTTCTGAAATCATCTGCACCAGCTTCCAAAAGTGGGTCTGAACCCTGTTTATGCCCAAACCACAGCACAGAGCGTTT
The DNA here is from genome assembly GCF_000972845.2 of Larimichthys crocea. Taxonomy (NCBI): domain Eukaryota; kingdom Metazoa; phylum Chordata; class Actinopteri; family Sciaenidae; genus Larimichthys; species Larimichthys crocea. Next base: position 17,952,420 of record NC_040011.1, on the reverse strand, counting down.
TGACATTTCCAGTGTCGGTTGATTCATCAATCAGGATGCTGAATTTTTTTTTCTCATCAGGATTTCTGACAGACTCTCAAAATAGCAGTCGCCAACATGCTTTGATATGGCAGTTGCCAAATGACATGTTTTGTTCCGCTTTTGAGTCCTTAAATATGTCTTTGATAACATCCAGCAGATGGTCTGTGGCCCTCGGTGCGATGTTGTGCTCTGCTACCGTAATTTCCGCCACGGACTCTGTCTTGCAACATCGATAAAATGCTTTGTTGTCGGACCCTGCAACAGGTCTCAGCCACCCAAAGTGGCTTTACCACTCCATCACACTCATCAGTCTGCTCCATCATTCTCTTTCCCTCTCCCACCCCAGGTTCTCTCATTTTTCTTTGCTTCGCTCTTCTTCTTTTTTTTTTTTCCTCACTCGACTTGGGAGTGTTTAATGGGGCAGACGCAGTGGACCATTCAGCCAATCAGGATCATTGTTCTGAGGCAAACGCATGGACGTCGCTCGTAGCTCACATTTAGAAAAGCACGATTGGCTGCCTGGAAACTTGTTACATGGAAGCAGATGCCGTCAGGGTTCACACAGAAAACTCCGGCAGACAGTTGCGACAGGCTGATTACAACCACACATTTACAGAATGGTCAAATTATCGTATATTTGGCCTATTTTGGGGATTATTGATACATTGCCCTCTGTACGATGTATGTATACAACATACAGAGGGCAAAATTATTGTACGAATATGATAATTATCGTACACACTGGTCACGTCATAACCACCGCTGAATTTGACTACTCTTAAAAAGACAGCTTACAACCTAATGAACAAATGATCAAGGAGCTGCATGACTTCGGGATAGAAGCCGGGATAGAATTGTCCAGAGTTTTACAGCTGTCTAGCCTACTGATGTAAACTCCCCTCTGGAAGGGTTGTCAGGAAAGTACGGCGGACACAACTCAAGTTTCTTTTGTTTTATTGCACACACACACGGTAATAATCTTCCACTAGTTAGCCTGCCTGCTACAGGTGTCCTAGCAATGTTACCGGTGGGTTCCAACTAGCCAACTTTCAACTAGATTTTTTAATTAGGTTGTAAACCTGTAATGCAAACACAAACACAATCCCAGAATTAACCATAGAATTATACAAAGGTTCATTTAACATTGTCTCTTGTTGTTTTAGCAATAATAACTCACCGACAAGGCGTAGGCCTACTAGTCCTAAAGATAACTCAAATGAATGGGAAAAAAAACCTGGCAACTGCAGCAAATTGCGCATGCTCCCCACACACAGCCTGGAGATTATGAACAACTACAACACACACTGCACACAACAGCTGCTGGAAAGTTCTACACTGATCGTTTAACAAATGTCATATTCATGAGTGACCAGGGGGCCAACTTCAAAGCTGCCCTCCGCAGCTACAAGTGGATACCATGCACAACCTATGTCATAAACACTGTGCTTAAACACACATTTGACATCAAGGAGAACACCCCAGCATACATGAGAGATGTGAGTTTTGAACGGCTTGACTTAAGGTTGAATACAGCCCAAGTCGGTCTGGTACTAGGCAGGGTAACTGTGTGCTTTACCTAGCCTACAGGCCTAAGTCATAAGCCAGACAACATCACAATCAAATGTGTGGGCAATAACTTGTTTTGATTTTGTTCTTCCTACATGTATCTACACTGAGGCTATGATAGACTTTCCAGTGGCGTAGCCTAGTTTAACAATAGGCTTAGTCATCAGATGTTGAATGGTTTCCTGTTGAAATCAATTTTTTGGGGTCATATTCCCCTATCACTGGGATTCCCAAACTGTGGTACGCGTACATGAACAGGGCAATGGTAGATCTGATAGAGGTTCTGAGTTCTGTTGGATCAAGTCTGCTTGTTTTTATAAACACTTGTCATAGCTCAGGGTCTGTTCCAGCTGCCTTCAAACACGCTATGGTTAGGCCCCACCTAAAAAAAAAAAACGCATCTTGACCCCTCTGTGCTCTCCAATTTTAGACCTGTCTCCCACTTTAGAAAAAAGTTGTTTTTATTCAATTACAGACATTTTTGGAGTTCTATTCTTGATAAATTTCAGTCTGGTTGTAGATCCCGACATAGCACAGAGTCAGCACTGTTGTCATGACTAATAAAGCTGTCTATGTTGTTGTCTTGTGTCTATGTTGTCTTGTCATTTCCTGTTTTATTTTGAAAGGTAACTCTCCTCTTATTTCAGGTCACTTGCCCTTCCTCATGTGTCACCGGTCTGATTGTCTTCCCCGCCCTGATTGTTTCCACCTGTTCCCCATTACCCTGTGTATATACCGTCTGCGTCTCCCTTTGTCTGTTGCCAGTTCGTCTTGTCCTTTGTGCCATTGAACCAACGCCTTTCCATAGCCTCGTCTAAGGCCTCGTGTATTATCAGGTTTTGTATTTTGCTTTGATACTTTGTCTAGCCTGTATATTTCATAGTTTTTCCCTCGTAAGAGTGGTTTTTCATTTATCTTTTTCCTTGATTTTGTTACTAGGTTTTCCCTCTCTTGAGTGTTTTTTGTTTTCTTAGAGTATTTAGTGTTTTCCTCCCAGAGAGTGATTTTCTGTTGAACTTTGATAATTAAAGATTTGTTTATTTTGTACTTTGTCTCCCGAGTCGTGCATTTGGGTTCAAGCCATTGTTCCAGCCATGACAACTGTTAAAGGTGCACAATGATATTGCCTTGTCTGTGGATGCTGGGAATCCTGCTGTGCTGGTGCTGCTGGACCTCACAGCGGCCTTTGACACAGTCGGCCATGCAGTCCTTGTATCTTGCCTAGAGCAGCACATTGGCATCTGTGGCACCGCTCTCCAGTGGTTTAGGTCATACCTGGCAAACAGAAGTTTCTGTCGTGATTGGTGACCACTGCTCCTCAAGTGCATCCCTGCCCTGTGGGGTGCCACAGGGATCTATTCTCGGCCCTTTTCTGTTTTCATTGCATCACATGCTAACTCTAGGATCAATTATAAAAAAAAAACTACCTGTCTTTTCACTTTTATGCCAATGATTTGCAGATATATTTGCCCATGAGACCAAACGAAAACACTGCACTTACTTAGCCGCTGGACTGCATTACAGATATAAAGCAGTGGCTGGCACAGAACTTTTTGCATTTTGTTTGGCTCACCATCATTGAATGTTTTCACCACAAACTCAGGCCCCTCTTTTTAAATCGCATATCAAAAATCTTGGGGTAACATTTGATAATAGGTCCGTCCGTCTTCTTCCGCTTATCTGAATACGGGTCGCGGGGGCAGCAGCTTCAGCAGGGAAGCCCAGACTTCTCTCTCCCCAGCCATTTTTTCTAGCTCTCCCAGGGGGACCCCAAGGCGTTCCCAGGCCAGCTGAGAGACATAGTCCCTCCAGCATGCCCTGGGTCTTCCCCGGGGCCGCCTCCCGGAGGGACGTGCCCAGAACATCTCACCAGGGAGACGTCCAGGAGGCATCCTCACGAGATGCCCGAGCCACCTTAACTGGTTCCTCTCGATGTGGAGGAGCAGCAGTTCTACTCTGAGCTCCTCGCGGATGACCAAGCTTCTCACCCTATCTCTAAGGGAGAGCCCAGCCACCCTGCGAAGGAAGCTCATTTCGGCCGCTTGTATTCGCGATCTCATTCTTTCGGTCACTACCTAAAGCTCGTGACCATAGGTGAGGGTAGGAACGTAGATCGACTGGTAAATCGAGAGCTTCGCCTTTTGGCTCAGGTCCTTCTTCACAACGGACCGGTGCAGAGTCCGCATCACTGCAGAAGCCGCACCGATCCGCCGGGCGATCTCCCGTTCTATCCTTCCCTCACTCGTGAACAAGACCCCGAGATACTTGAACTCCTCCACTTGAGGCAGGATCTCATCCCTGACCCGGAGACTGCACTCCACCCTTTTCCGGCTGAGAACCATGGCCTCAGATTTGGAGCCGCTTCACACTTGGCTGCGAACCGCTCCAGAGAGAGCTGAAGGTCACGCTCCAATGAAGCCAACAGGACTAGATCGTCCGCAAAAAGCAGCGACCCAATCCTGAGGCCACCGAACCGCAGCCCCTCAACGCCCTGGCTGCGCCTAGAGATTCTGTCTATAAAGGTTATGAACAGAACCGGTGACAAAGGGCAGCCCTGGTCCAACTCTCATGGGAAACAGGTCCGACTTACTGCCAGCAATGCGGACCAAGCTCTGGCACCAAGAGTACAGGGACCGGATAGCCCGTATTAATGGCTCCAGAACCCCATACTCCCGGAGCACTCCCCACAGTACCCCCCGAGGGACACGGTCGAACGCCTTCTCCAGGTCCACAAAACACATATAGACTGGTTGGGCGAACTCCCATGCACCCTCCTGGGCCGTGCTAAGGGTATAGAGCTGGTCCACAGTTCCACAGCCAGGACGAAAACCACACTGCTCCTCCTGGATCCGAGGTTCGACAATCTTCCGGACCCTCCTCTCCAAAAAGACCTTCCCGGGGAGGCTGAGTAGTGTGATCTCCCTATAGTTGGAGCACATCCTCCGGTCCCCCTTTTTGAAGAGGGGAACCACCACCCTTGCCAGTCCAGAGGCACTGCCCCCGATGTCCACGCGATGTTGCAGAGACGTGTCAAGACAGCCCCACAACATCTAGAGCCTTGAGGAACTCCGGGCAGACCTCATCCACCCCCGGGGGGCCCTGCCACCGAGGAGTTTTTTGACTACCTCAGCGACCTCAGCCCCAGAGATGGGCGAGACCACCACTGGGTCCCCAGACTCTGCCTCCTCGAAGGAAAACGTGCTGGTGGGATTGAGGAGGTCTTCGAAGTATTCCCTCCACCGACCCAAGCCGTCCTCAGTCGAGGTCAGCAGCACCCCGTCCCCACTGAACACACTTGGCAGTGCACTGCTTCCCCCGCCTGAGCCGCCGGATGGTGGTCCAGAACCTCCTTGAAGCCGTTCGAATGTCGCTCTCCATGGCCTCACTGAACTCCTCCCACACCCGAGTTTTTGCCTCCGCAACCGCCGACGCCGCATTCCGCTTGGCACATCGATACCCGTCAGCTGCTTCAGGACTCCCACAGGCCAAAAAGGTTCTGTAGGACTCCTTCTTCAGCTTGACGGCATCCCTCACCGCCGGTGTCCACCAGCGGGTTCGGGGGCCGCCGCCACGACAGGCACCGACCACCTTACGGCCACAGCTCCGGTCAGCCGCCTCGACAATGGAGGAACGGAACAAGGTCCATTCAGACTCAATGTCCCCCGCCTCCCCCGGGACGTGAGAGAAGCTCTCCCGGAGGTGGGAGTTGAAACTCTGTCTGACAGGAGATTCAGCCAGACGTTCCCAGCAAACCCGCACAGACAGTTGGGCCTGCCAGGCCTTACCACCATCCTCCCCCACCATCGGAGCCAACTCACCACCAGGTGGTGATCAGTTGACAGCTCCGCCCCTCTCTTCACCTCAGTGTCCAAAACATGTGGCCACAAGTCCGACGACACGACCACAAAGTTGATCATCGAATTGCGGCCGAGGGCGTCCTGGTGCCAAGTGCACATATGGACACCCTTATGCTTGAACATGGTGTTCGTTATGGACAATCCATGACGAGCACAGAAGTCCAATAACAGAACACCACTCGGGTTCAGATCAGGGGGTTCCTCCCAATCACGCCCCTCCAGGTCTTACTGTCGCTACCCACGTGAGCATTGAAGTCCCCCAGGAGGACGAGGGAGTCCCCAGCAGGAGCGCTCTCCAGCACCCCCTCTAAAGACTCCAAAAAGGGTGGGTACTCTGAACTGCCATTCGGTGCATAGGCACAGATGACAGTCAGGACCCGTCCCCCCACCCGAAGGCGAAGGGAGGCTACCCTCTCATCCACCGGGGTGAACCCCAACGTACAGGCACCGAGCCGAGGGGAAACAAGCATTCCCATCCCCGCTCTGCGCCTCTCGCCGGGGGCAACACCAGAGTGGTAGAGCATCCAACCCCTCTCAAGGAAACTGGTTCCGGAGCCCACACTGTGCGTCGAGGCGAGCCCGACTATATCTAGCCGGAATCTCTCAACCTCGCGCACCAGCTCAGGCTTCTTAGGGGAAGGGGGGCCATGTCATCTTTTCGGGCTGTGCCCGGCCGGGCCTCATGGGTAAGGACCCGACCACCAGGCGCTCGCCAATGAGCCCCACCCCCAGGCCTGGCTCCAGGGGGGGGGGCCCCGGTGGCCTGCGTCCGGGCAAGGGAAACTTGGTTCCTTCGGTTGTCATTTCATCAGGGGAATTTGAGCTGCACTTTGTCTGGACCCTCACCTAGGACCTGTTTGCCTTGGGTGACCCTACCAGGGGCATAAAGCCCCCGACAACATAGCTCCTAGGATCATTGGAACACGCAAATCCCTCCACCGCGATAAGGTGGCAGCTCCAGGAGGGGATTTGATAATAGGCTCAAACAGATTCGCTCTGTTGTCAGCACAAGCTTTTTTCAGCCCCGCTCTTGGCCAAAGTGCAGTCTGTCATCAGTTCCAGACTGGACTACTGCAATGCCCTTTACTTTGGCCTCACTCAGTCCTCAATTTCTCGTCTCCAACTTGTGCAGGACGCTGCTGCGCGATTTTTAACAGGCATGTCCAGATGCGAACACATTACCCCTGTGCTGTCGTCACTCCACTGGCTTCCAGTCCGTTTTAGAATTGATTTTAAACGTCTGTTTGTTTTTAACACCATTAATGGCTTGGCCCCCTTTTCTTTGTCAGAGATTTTAACTTTTCGCAGTTGTGGCAGAGCTCTGCGGTCTTCGCTCCGGATCTCCCTTGGTTCGGCCGATGCTTCGCCTGCCTCACTTCGTCCGCTTGGCGTCTCTCTCATGTGTCCATCCTCGCCTCCTCCTCCTGAGTTCCCCGTCAATCGGTTCCTGCTGAGTCATTCCTGACTTTCACCTGAATCCTTTCTGAGTTCCCCGTCAATGTGTCGTGAAGCCACCTTTATTTCCTGGCCAGGACCACTCTCCTCCTGCTCATTGGTTCAACTGGCACCTGTTAACAAATGGGTGGAACCTCCCAGATGTGGTGACAGTCATTAAAATGGTGCGTTTACGGCAGTAGAAATTAAAACCACAAGCATGCCAATTAAACACTAGTAAAAACATGCAAATTAAGAGCACAACATAAATAAAAGCATGCAAATAAAACTCAAAACAGTAAAAAGTAACAATTGTACAACCATGCTAAATATGATGTTGGTGCTCTTATGTTTGTCTTGTGACTTTCTGTTTTATTTTGAAATTTACCTGCCCTCTCATTTCAGGTCACTTGCCCTTACTTAGTGTGTCACCTGTTGTCGTGATTCCTGTCTCCACCTGTTCCCCATTACCCATCTCTGTGTCTATAGAAGTTCTGTGTCTCCCTTTGTCCTATGCCAGAGTGTTTTCGTCCTTCGTGCACCCTATCGACCACATGCACTGTTTTTCCAGAGGTTTCCTGTTTCCTCGTCTTGCCTTTTTTCCTCCACGTGTTTTTTGTTTCCCTCCTTTAGAGAGTTTTTTTTGTTAAATAAATTTGTCCTCCTTCCGTCCAGACCTGACACTAGAACAGTCTTCCTGGCCCGTGACCTCTTCTCACACTTTAATGTTAGCAGTCCCTGCTACATTATCCGTCACCAAATCTTCTTGGGGGTTGTCCCAAGTTTGTCTTGTGGAACGTCGTGGTTCGTCTCTGTTTCTTCTCTCTTCCAAGACACTGGTTTAATTAATTATCTTTCATTTTCAAACTTTCATTTGGTGTTTTTTGGCTGTGTCAGGTGTTGTTCTAACCAGAGTGTGGTCACAGTTAGGTGAACAGGAACTTGTTTATAAAATCACACATGAAAATACATTACCAGAAAAATGAAAAAACTTCACAAACATGCATGAAACTCAACATTGTCAAAATCGTTAACCTTCAAAATAAAACACTTCCTGTCTGGTGTAATCCAGGTTACCCGGCTCTTAATAAAAGTCCAGTCATCATTTAATTAATTAGAACAATAAATTATAAGTTCATGGTTTGTGTCACATAAATAGATAAACAGATAAAGAAATGGATAGTTGATTTGAATACATCAAATGAATAAATAGAATTTTGATTAAAATCAAAAACAGGTCAATAAATAGATTAACAGATCGTATGCACAAATTAATTTTCTATTTAAAAATAGTGTACACAGATTCAGGTGGAGATGAGAGTTCACGCGATGTGGCGTGGCCTCGGCCAATCAGACGCCATCAGTGTTATGTACCGCGGTCTTTAGCTTTCCCTCTCTGCCGGACCCCTCGTACCGGTGGCTGCATTCATCGCTTCTGCTGCAGACTTTAGTGATTTTTGTACAAGAGAGCCAGATATTCCACCACAGAAGTACTTTTATCAGCAACGCAGAGTTTTTGATGTACGAGCCTCTGGTGAGAAAGTCCGTAAATTGAGTTCAGTGTGAAATTGCTGCTGTTAGTATTGGTTTCAGTACATAGTGTTAAAACAGAAATGATTTATATGTTTATTGCGTCACCCTCACTCGGTTGGTTATGAGAGCGAATTGCAGTAAAGAAAAAGAAAAGGGGGGAGACGAATGGAAAGGATGTTCCACCATTAGTTTACTATTGAAAATGTGTTCAATTCATTCAATAGACAGAAAATACAAGTTAAAAAGGTTAAAACAGTTAAAAACGGTTCTTATTTAAATGAACATAACAGTAACCCTTTGTTTTGGCCTTTATAGGTCGGGTGTTTTCTTTTCTTGGATGGAAATCCTGTGATGAGATCAGCAAGACAACTTCTTCTTCTGTGGGTGATGGTTTTCCTCCATCTCTGTAAGGTAGAGGAGGAGCTTGAGTGGTCGTGGCGAGCCACCTGACAAAAGAAGCAGCGACTGGAATTGTTGAGAGACTGTGGGGTTTTTGTTCCCTTGTGATTGACATCTCATTGTGTGTGATACACCGAAATATATATATTTTTGCTATTATTATTATTTATTTATTTTAATACAATATAACACACGATAAAAAACCTACCTGTGGTTGTGATCTTCTTTACTCTGCTCACTTAATGCTCAATGAGCCGCTGGTCCATAAGGTAAATTAGTGCACACTGATAAATAAATATCCTGAATCTTCCAGCCTTTATCACCACACTGTTAGAGCTGAGGCAGGTTACACCAGCACCTGTCATTCATGTGTTTTTGTTTTTCTTTGGTTTGTTTGCAGATACAGGACCCTGTCCTGAAAATTTGTACCTTCTGCCATATCATCTCTCAACAAGGCACCCCGCTAACCACTACGAGTGGAAGCTATGCATAGGATAGGGAGAGATAAATGTGCTGTATTGAATGTCTATTCTTGTTGTTATGTTGTGGTATTTCTATGTATGTATGTATGTTTGAGGCTCTGTACAGGCTATCTATATTACCTACCTTTTTTTATGCAGACAGCTTGTACCATTTTTTTAATGTTTACAATTTTCAAAAAAGATTCTTGGATTCAAAACACCGCAAAACATCTTTGGCTTTTCCTATTGAGCCATGATTTTACAAGTGACATCATGGTACCTTCAATTTAGAAATACATACACCTCATGACAAACTGGAGGTCAGCCTTTGTAACTTCCCAATTAGAGTACTATAACAGACATTTTTCAGGTTTTTCTTGAATTGATCAGTTCAAGTGAGTGATGAGTTCTAACAATGATCTTTTTTTTATTACAGTTTTTATGCCTTCTGTTTATCATGAACATTCTTCTTTTTTTGCGCTTTTAAAGAAATTGTTTGCAATGTGGCTATGAAATGATTGGTTATTTTTCTTCTAATCACATGTTCTGGAAATGCTTCAAACAATGATTCTCTCATTGCATACTAGATGCTTCAATGATTCAGTACAGCTTCCTCACATCTTGAGGAGTGATGGAGGTGGATTCATTTATTCAGAACAGATAGGGAGAGAGAGAGAGAGAGAGAGAGAGAGAGAGAGAGGGATGAAAGGCTGTAACCCCCTGAAGCCAAAATCCAAATATTCTCTGACACCTCGTTATAAGATGATTGCCATTCCTCCAAATGCTTATTTTGTCAGTGGGATCTCTATTCAAACTGAATTATACTGTATTATGGATGCATAACACTGACTTCATCGTAACAGTAGGACAACACACACACACACACACACACACACACACACAGTCGCTTTCTCCGACCTGAACACCTTCTTGTCTGCAGGCTGGGTGTTAAGACACGACGAGTTGCCTTCTTTGATTGATTTCCACAGCTCAGCGTAAGGGAGGGCGGGAGGGCAAATTGATTGTGTCATTGGCTGGTAAGCATGGGGAGGGCAGAGGGAGACATTGCACATGCTTTGTCTTCATTGATCTGACCTCTGAGATAAATTAATTTCTCTCTCTGCTCGGTGTTGTGCTGCTAAACTCTTCTGGCTCATCAGTGAGGATAGATTATCTCTCAGACCACCAAAGAAGGTCTCTGATTCTCTTTATTGGATGATGAATGCCCTTGAAGATAAGATCTCATAGTCCAGCATCCTTCGGTAATCTCATCTTCTTCTCAGACCTGCCTGCTAATTCAAGTACTACACAGACTCTTGATAATTTGTCATAAAACATGATGAAAGACTTGATTCTTGATCATTTCTGTTGTTTGCGTCAGTCATACTGGAGAATGGTTTCATTGTTAGCTTTCAGTCCCAGGTGGGTCAAAAATGGACGCTTTAAGTTATGACAAAGGAGTGAGTCACACAACACAATAGGTGGCATTAATGCTCAAAAATGTGTGTGTGTGTGTGTGTGTGTGTGTGTGTGTGTGTGTGTGTGTGTGTGTGTGTGTGCGTGATACTAGCACAACCTTGACAGTTTCACCAGATTGCACTCGCTTGTTGCTCCATCTGTCCTGATTGTCCACACACACACACAGACCTCACTTTTGAGTTGGTCCATCTGAACATGTTGAAGAAAAGCTGTGTGCACATACACACGTTTTGAAGCACACAGCTGTTGCACACGTCTCAACTCTGCTGGGCCTGCAGTTTCAGGGAGGTTGGAGATGGCCATAGTCTATAGACATTTGTGTCCACTTTTGGCCCCTGGCAAGAAAAGTTTGGACTCGCTCAGTAGATTGAAAAAGTACAGAAAGTGTAAAAAATGTTTGGCATAATAATAATAACTTAAGATTCACTTTGGAGCTCAAAGCTGCATCCCACAGTCTTCATCAGCAGATGGAGTTGCTGTCCAGAGGCCTCCTAACAGAGACTTCCCAGTCTGAAATCATATCTCAGTTTAGGATGACATTTAGGATCTTTAAGATTATTTTTTGGCCTTTTCAAGCTTCATTTCTGATAGAGACAGCTGAAGAGTGACAGGAATGTGGGGAGAGAGGCCACAGGCCAGATTTGAACCTTGGGCTTCCGCAGCAAGGACTGAGCCTTCACACATGGGGCAGCTGCTCTACCAAATGAGATAAACACCGCCACATTTTTTAATATTACAGAAACTGCACTCAGGAAAACATCCTGTATTACCTTAAACTGTTACAGAAGTCTATTAGCTCACACACATTTACTAGTGAGAAGTGAAGTGACACAGCTGTCGTCATGGATACAGGTACAGGAAGTGTGGCCATTAAAGAATAGAATCATAGAGATAAAATAAGTTAGCAGGTCTGCGATGAGATAGGACTCAGCCATAAACTTCTGAAACAGAAAGCATTTTAAATCTAGATAAAACAAGTCATTCTGTAATGAGGTCACATGCTTCAGATATCATCGGGTGACATAGGTATAGAATTTCAATGGCCTGATAAGAGGTGCTTGTACATGTGGAGAGATGGCAGCCTCTGTCTCTGTTCTCAGATCGTTTCTGGTGTCAGATGAGACTCTCCTCCTTCCCTGGCTGCCTGCCGACTCCTGCTCGATGACCCTTGACCTCTTTCCAGTGGATGCTGTGGGTGGTTTTCTCTCTGGTCTGGTCACAGACAGATGATGTTGTTGTTTCTGGTGTTCATTCGATACCTCGTCCAGGGTCCTCGCTGTTTCACTCATGTGGTCTCCTTCACATGTGACACGCTTGCTTGATCAAAAGACATATGACTGGAATATCAAGCAAACGTACTATAAATTATATATGGAGTCCAGTGCAAGCTTATATATTACATACAGTTATATATTATAACTTTTTATATCACATATCACAGACATCACAGTATGTCACCTGAACAAAATGTTAACATGGTAATATGCTGCTGGTTTTCATGTTTTTTTTATCCTCGATTAATTTTGTAAAATTATTTTTATTCCTTCCAGGTTATCCTCTACAAATTCTGCCATGTTGAACCACCGTGGTAAATGGCAAATGGACTGTACTTAACTGTAAATAGAGCCTCTCTGGTTGCTTAAAGCACTTTTACACTACATGTCTCATTCACCCATATTCAAACATACATACACAGCATTCAAGGAGCTTTCATACACATTCACACACCGATGCCGCAGCCTTCAGGAGCAATTTGGGGTTCAGTATCTTGCCCAAGTCTGGAGGAGCAGAGGATCGAACTAATCATCTGATTAGTGGACGACGCGCTCTACACTGTGCTTCTACAGTACCCAAGAACGGACAAACTAAATACTTCATGAAGTTTTTGCGTGTGTGCGTTATGTGCATTTCACAGCCACTGTAATTTCACACTCACACCTCACACTCGCAGGGCGAGTAGAGGTGGTTTGAACTACACCACTAGATGCCATGTGCCATCACACTGCTCCTTTAAGGTGAGGATAGAGATGCTAATTTAAATGTTAATGTGTCATTTCTCTGATGATTTCAAGATGTCGTAGGACAGTAAATGAAATGATAACGGCTAACATTTTGTAGAATTACATGTCCTCCAAAACATGTTCACAATTACAAATTAGTACATGAATGTAGTCATGTAGTTAAGAGACACTGTTGAGTCCAAGCTTGGTGTTATGGAATTTTCTATCCTTAGTAGGTGAGGCCACGTGTGAGCCTTGTGGTCCTCTGCAGTATTAATTGTTTGTCTTTGACTAGGTGCCACCATATCTCAACACTGTGGTGGCCAGGGTCGAAGAGACCTGTTGCTGCCTTCCTAGTCATAATAGATAGCTTGTTGTTGCCGTTCCAATCTGCGTAAGCGGACATCTGTGTCCCCAGACTAGAATATGTTGACAATAACACCTCCAAGAGTAAAGACATTCTCTTTGACTAATTCTGGGGCGTATAGTATTTGGGGTGTGATCTTTGGGTTTAAAGTATATCCACCATCACAAGTTCGTCAGAATGCGAGACCGACTCAAGCACTTCAGGTGTACTTTGAGAGTGTCTCTAGTTCTCCTTGGCCAAGCGTCAATAAATAATACAGCATAAGACATCAGAGGCTCCTGAACACTTTCTTCCCTCCTGACCTCACCATTGACCTTTGACTTCAGCAATTTCTCCACAACACTTGGAGTTAAGTTTTTCCATTTATTCGATAGGGACCTGTGCTGTCCACTAAAAAGATGATTCCAGCTTTTGGAAAAATTCAACCTGACGTCACGCTACAACCACCAATCAGACAATCAGACTGGTCAAATCCTCCACAGCCAATGTGAAATTGTGATGGTTTGAAATTTATTTGGTGTTTCCTGTTTTATTTTGTAGTTTTCTTCCGTGTGTCTTGCATTTTAACTTCCTAATAATATGGCTAATTTACGTGTTCAATATCCGTCTTTCTCTGAAATCTATACTATATCTAAGAATGTAGCAGGCAACAGATCTGAGACCACTGTGCAGTATACAGCACTTCAGTACCTAAATAAATAAATAAATGAATCAGTTGTGTAACTTATGTCTGCCCCCTTTTAAAAGAGACAAAAAAGATAAAGATGGATATTGATCCAAACGGTGTGAAAGCACAAATTAAACTGTTTGTAGAGTTTTTCCCTCCACTGCTTCCCAGGTAACATCTCAATAATTAACAGTGTTTTATGTAAACCTTCTTTCTGAAGTGTTTCCTGGTCTAGTCTGAGGGAGGCATAGCAGCACAGCTGTTGCCAGATGGTTTAGGGCATAGACTCAGACTGTCACTACTTTGTTACTATTACTACCACACTCCAGCAGCCCCAGAGGTGCCTTTGTGGCAGCTTGCTGCAGCCCTGGAACAAGGCCTTGGAGACTCCAGGACCCAGACCAATTCATCAAACACCCTTCTCCTCATGTCTCTAGTGTTGTGAACTGACTGAGCTTGTCGTCACAGCAGCTCTTAACAACCTCTCTCTCCAACGTCCCCATGCAAAAGGGACACTCTGGAAATAACTCAACGCCCTCACAGGGCTTTATTACCTACTGGCTGACACACAGAGAGCCGGCAGGCTGATCAGACACAAGAGTAGAGATGCACAGAGTGAGACTTTTCGGCTTTGTTAAGGAGGACATGGTCCCATCAGATCCAATTGATCCACATTAGGAGGACACAGCCCTGTTTGTCAGTGAAAGCCTTGATGAAAAGGTAATTGAAGGAGATGATAGTATAAAATGGAACTTTATACATCCTCAGTAGGATACTAGAAAACATATTTGAATTTCACACTGATTTCCATAAAGCCATAAATCTGCAGTTTAATGCTCATGTATAGATACTATGTTTGGACTCCTACCTGTAGATTTCACTGTGTCTAATACACCAACTTTTGGTCAAATGTATTGATTTAAAGGGCAAGACAGTGGTGGAAAGTAACCACGTATACAGTCCTGTAGCTCTTTGTATAATAATACAGCACTCTATATTTGTGCACTTAAGTCAGAGTCCCCATAGTAACAGCTCTGCATTACACTGTAATGTTGTTAAAAACAACACATCACTTTGAAGCAGTATACAATTGTAGCTCTGCACCAGGTGATGGAATAGTTACTTTATTTGTAGTGTGCAGGGGTTAATGGGTGGCAACAGTATAAAAAAGTTCCACCCACTTCAATGGTGGGTTCAATTAATAGTCATATATACTGCACATTAACATTACAAACAAACTCCATCTCCGTCTATGCAGAAGCTCTTCTGTAGCTTTGAGTACCACCACATTATCTTCATCAGAAGCATTATCAATCATGATAACTAAACTATGGATGCTACGGTGAGATCATGAATAAACTTTATAAACCTCAGATTTCAGTAAACTTTATGTAGTGATGTTGAAATTATGGCATTCCTTTTTTTCCATTAATTCTAAATATTTAACACATCTAATAATAATAATAATAATTGCAAGCACAGCTGAGTTTAGCTTACTTCCTGTGGCGGCTGACCTACGATCTGTGATGATGTGTGGCACCATAGCGAGCCATACTGTCCAAAGATGGATGACAGCAAAGATGAAGTTGTAGCTGGAAAGTTTCACTTTAAAAAAGTTGCCTAAAGGATCTTTGGAGAACGCCCAATTAACATAGCAAAAGACAATGAACTGAGGGGAAATCATTCACAGGAGACACTTCTTATAATCTACCCTCGAGTGGAACCAGCATGTCAAGAATACATACATGGTATGAAGGTGAGAGGGTGAACACGCTTGAGGGAACAAAGGACGTCACTCTCAGGGGAAAAATGAACTTCTGTGAGCATCGAATGGAAAGGAGAAGAATCATTTGCACCAACTGTGAGTGAAACACAAGCACAGAATTTTAAATGAAATCTACTACCATTGTGTTGATGCTACATTAATTCTGTGATTTTACAATTAAATATATGATTACAAGCCTATTCTTTAAAAAAAAATGCCATGATTAATGGCCTTTTTTTCTTTATCATTTCACAGCATTACTTTAATATAATTATGTATAAACACAGCAGTAGATAGAAATCCTCATTGTCTGCTCATGTGGAAATTTGACTTTGGCTTCACAGACATACAAATACTTCAAAAGTTAACAACTGCACAATCATCATTCTCATTTTAATCAGAGGAAATGTTCATTTCACAGTTTTGTTCCATTTACTGCAGTAGAACACACTAAGACAGTTTATTTTCAGCCCAAACTGCACATAAAATTCATTTAGCATTTTGATTCAATCTGTTGAGATCTGGCATCAAATTATAAAAGCCTTGAAGGATGGATTAGAAACATTATTCTCCCTAATCCAGGAAGCCAAATCCTCGAACAAGCACACGCCGGGATGATGCTGCGTGGCTCAGACCACTGCTCTGGAAGCTGGTTTGTCATCATTTATTAAAATCCTCCCAATTGTTCAGTGAAGTAACAAAGCAATGACTGTGAGGTTGTGTGAATGCATCTGTGTTGTTGCTGAGCTGGGTTTTGTGATATGTAGACAGGAAGCTGAATTAACATTGTATTCTTAGTAGAGCAGATTTCTGAATATAGAAACATGAAGACTGCTCATCTTTCGTGTCAGACTGTGGCGTTCTTTAGAAGCCACTATAAGCCCTGCGGTATAATTTCACTTTTCCAGAGGTAATACAGACCCAAGTCATTAGCATTCATTTTATGACTTGGGTTCAGCTCCCATTGATTGTTTTTCCCCCTCCATCATCTGGAGAGGGGGCTGTGAACCAGGGCCTTGGGGGCCAGCTCTGGACGCAAATGAAAAATGAAATGGTAATTAAGTGTGAGATGGAGGGAGCGCAGGCCTGTCGGCAGGGAGAAAGGAGGAAGAGAAGGCATCAGATTTGGACAGGGGCTGAACCAGCCGGGCACTGCAGGAGCTCTGAGGCACAGTGGAGCCATTGTTTCACTGGTGACAGATCTCAATAAGTCCTGCCTAATTTATTTCAAGACTCTCATTACTCGCTCAGACCCTCGCAGGTGTTGCTCTATTGGAAATGAGAATCTTTTAACTCTTCTGAGGATACAAGCATATCCGTTGTACATGTTGAAACTCAGAGGTTACAGGAGTGGAAGTCTAGCTGTAAAGTAAGTGTAGTACCTAACTAATGATTCAACCAAAACAAGGCCAAATCAGAGAGCATCAATCAATAAATCATGATGTGAAATAAAGTGCAGGTACGTACAGCATGTTGGGATGCACTTTTAGAGTCAAAACTACTAGGCTACAAAAGTAGATATTCAATGATGGCAGCCTCCAATAACAGCCAATGTGTGGTCAGCCAACCCTGTCACCTAGAAACTATACAAGTTTGTTGTCAAGATGGTTTCTAGGTTGAAGCCCCCACAGAGACAGACTGGCACCTGTCTACTATTCCAGCTTCCTCTCACACTCAAAGACATGCAGGTTAACTGGTGTCTCTAAATTGCCCGTAGGTGTAAATGTGAGTGTGAATCGTTGTTTGTCTCTATGTGTCAGCCCTGTGATGAACAGGTGACTTGTGCAATGCTCCCCTCATCGGCAATTACACTTAGTACACAGTATAGCACATGACTCCGACCACCCCCTCAAGCCATTCTTCACACAGCTGCCTGGCTTGGAAACGGGTAGACTATGGTTCACATTGATGCTTTTTTGTCCCCAATGTTCTCCATTAAGTTTGGTGTAAAATAGGCCGTAAAATAAGTGTGTTATGTGGAGTGCACGCTGCGTGGAACTCAGCATAGTCATATGGTCACCATGTGTCCTCTGATTCGTTTGCTTGCAGTTAACACACCAGTCATCATTTAGTTTTAGCGAATTTGGCATTTTACTTCTGTTGGTCTTCACTAATGTTTTGGAAAAAGGAAACAGGAAGTAACAGTCAAACCAGCTAAGGGTGACATTTTCTTTGCACATGATGGATCTATTTCATGCATGTTCATGTGGATTTAGAAGGGAAAGGGTTTTGGTGTGGTGGTAGTTGGTAGAATTCAGACCATTTCACTTTCACTCTCAAATAGAACAGGAAAAGTACTTAAAATGCCCAAAGAGGACAAAAATGGCTTTGACACACTGGGCATGACTTTGTCTATAGAAAACAAATGAAATAAAAATCTAAGTGGATCACTGGGAAATGAAGTAAAATATAGGGAGACATCCCCGGGTGTGTGTGGCTTCCAGTGTAGCAGCTTCAGTTTATTCTAATGGACGTTCTTGGCTGTGGGCATGATACAAATAATTTTAAAGAACTAGCTGTTCACATGAGATTGAAAGTTTCCAACACTCCACAGCAAGAGCTCGGTGTGCATAGTGTCAGACACTCCATCAGACCAAGACTAGAGCCCTGGCCCTGATAAAAAAAAACAAAAAAACAACAACAACAAAAAAAAAAGCCATCTGAAATGCTGTGCAGATCAATCTTTTATTTTCCATCATAGATTGTTTCAGAGAGCAGAGAAAGGCTCCTCAGCTGTAGAAATTGTGCCAAAAAACATCCTCTGCATACGGGAACAAAACGCTGTTCTCCTTTAATTTTAATTGGCCTAATTTTAATTTGGTTCATCGTTGAAGTGTAGTGTGTGTGAGATGCAGAAACTTCCCAGCTAACTTTAGAGGCAAAATTCTAATCTTTCACATTCAGGAAATATATCATTTGGCATAGACTTCTTTTCTAAAAAATGAGTTTTTCTCGTCATTTTGAAGTGGTCATCAAACAAATGCATGTCGAGAAACGGTAGTGAACTAGAACTTCTAAAACTTCCTTTGAATGTGCATCTCCAACATCACAGACCAAAAGTATCTTTTCAAAAACAAACATGAGTAGTTTAGTTAATTGTGTTTTTTGCCTTTTATTGCTTTATTGACGCTGTGTGATTTTAAATTATTTCTTGTTTTTATTGTCTTTACCTCAGGAAGAGTAACAGCCACCTTGAGGAAGCTAATCGGGATCCATTAAACAATAAAGTCCTCTAAATGCTCAGAATAATGGAATTTTGAGCAGCTACATGTCCTTCCTACCTCCATCTGCTGGTGTAGAACATGTCCAGTTACACCACAATGAGTAAGTAACTGAACCATAATTGTTTTTAACAGCTACCTGTCGTAGGCTGCAGCTTCTGATGACAATATCAAACTATTTATCTGTAAAGCAGATAGCGGCTGATATCAGCATTACTATTAGCCTGAATTACTGTATGTACTGCAACATCTGATCCACTGATCACTATAGACAATGTTGTTGCATTTCAACCGTTTGACATACATATGTATGGAGTTAAATGTGATTTAGCACACATCTACTTTACTCTGTGTTCCATAGCAGCACTGAGCCTCTCTCTCAGTGGTGCATCTGCAAATGGCTCTCTGGCCTCCATCTCCGAGCTTTTGGGTGCATCTGGCAGCACTGAGCAAAGAGTGGAGCTCAGCTGAGTCAGAGCAGATGGGGAAGGCACAAACTTTGGCGAGTGGCAGGATTTCTTTTCTGAACTCTCCCTGCCATGCCTGATGGGGCGTGTGTCGTGTCCTTTCGTCAGTAATGCTTCTGATGGCATTTACTCTGCTGTGTTCGAATCACGACCTGTTATTTATTATTGAAATGCAGGAGAAAAAAATTACATGCATAAGACAAGATGTCTTATATAATTTACTGACAACACTGGAATGCAAAGTACAAATAAATCAGCTCTGTCTTATAAATTACATTTATATACAACTGATTTGCAACAGCAAATACATTTTGAGGGAAATGTAATATTTCTATAAACATAATGAGGAAAAGTTGAACGTGCTGTCTGGAGGATTTAGTGGCAACTAGCTGAACTTGAGAGCACCCATGAGAGGACCCAAGTTGTCTGTAGAAATAAAAGGCTCATTCTAAGGTAACAAAAACAAAATGATTCCTATGTTCAGGTGATTGTACTGTGCACTAATAAATAAGTACCTGTACCCAAAACAGTTAAATCAACAACCAAAATGATCAATGATCAATGGTGAGATCAGGAGGGAAGAAAGCGTTCATAAGCCTCTGAAGTCTTATGGTTTATTGTTTATTGAAGCTTGGTCGAGGAGAATTAGGGACACTAAGATAAGATAAGATAAGATAAGATAAGATAAGATAAGATAAGATAAGATAAGATAAGATAAGATAAGATAAGATAAGATAAGATAGGAGGAGATAATGATCCCACACTGGGGAAATTCACTTGTCACAGTAGCTCATAAGGTTGATAATAAGTTATTCACAAATAAGAAATATATAGAAAAAGTCATGCTAATGAAAGTCATGCTGGTGTTAAAGAGTCTGACAGCTGTTGAATGAAGGACCTGTGGTAGATCTTCTTACATGGTGGGAGTGTCAATCTGTAGCTGAAGGAGCTGTTTAAGGCCTCCACCGTCTCATGCAGGAGGTGAGAGGAGTTGTTTGCTTTGTTAGCATCCTCCTCTCCCCACTTTGTCATCCTTTGCTCTCCTATCCTCTCTCTCAAGTTAAAAGCCATCCAAAGTTGCCAGTAAATTAACAGTGAGTTCATTCAGCCACGTCTCTTTGAGGAACGTGATGCTACACTTGATACTCCTATAGCCTGGTTGACATTGTTAGCCGTAAGTTGTTAGCCCTTAGCCGTTAGCTCAGATACAGATGGTTTGTATCGCCTTTTCTGCCCCTGGTGCTTAGATCCAGCTCTGCATTCTGGCTGACCTTGCTTGAGTGCAGACGCTTCACTCTTTTGCTCTCCGCTTTACTCTGCTTTACTGTTTTTTCTATTATTGTAATCCTTTCCTTTTGCAAACAATTTTTTGGAAAGCGGATCCTGGATACCTATATTACTGGGAGTTTAGTTACCGAAGACTGCCACTTTTATTTTAATCTGTTTTATTTTGTGAGCGTGGCCTATCAGCAGCACAAGCCTGCACTATCGTGACTGGGACTGAGGAGCTCAGCTAACAAAAGCTAATTAGCAGCAAGATGCCTCCCTTTTCCACGGATGATTACCACAAACTGCTCCAGAAGATAGCAGTACTGGAAACTAAAATTCATCGGCTCGAAGTGAACGTGGAGGTAAATGGACAATGTGGGAATGAAACCACTCTGCCACTGTCCCAAAATAGTGAGAAAAAGCAGGCTAACAGAAAGCTAATTAGCACCACAAAGATGCAGCAGGAGCCAGGTGTAAATGGCACTAAATCAACAACTCCTTTCTGGAACTCTCTTGGTGCAAAGCCCAGGCATCACAAATTGCCTCCCTCAGATATGGGAAGACGGTTAACAGGCAGAACCCAGCACCCGGAGACTCATGATGACACTGAGTGGCCTGCACTGCCATCAAACAGGAATGCATCTTCAACCCCGCTACCAAGGAGAAAACAACCATGGACTGGAAGTACAACAAAAACAAAGAGCAAATCACCCCAAGACACAGGGATTCTACTAGAGAACAGATTTGCTCCACTTTCCCAAAATCCTGACTCCCCAAAAGAAAGCTCATCTTCCAGCGCAAGAGAAAGGTATGAAGCTAAATCATATGCTAAAAGGCCACAGAAAGAGCTAACGACTGGGCCTGAAACTCTGATAGTGGGTGACGGAGCTGTGGGTGAGATAAAACGCTTTTGCAGCAAGAAAAACACCAAAGTACTCTGTTTTACCAAAGATATGGTGTCTGATATTTCAAAGAAGATCCTGAAGATTGCTACTGATCATCCAACAGTTAAATCACTCATCATACACACAGGAGCCCTCGATGTTGTGAAGCAACAGTCGGAGGTATTAAAACGGGACTTTGTTGATCTGATGAAGAGAGTCCAATGCCTAAATACTGAGGTGTTTTTCAGTGGACCTCTACCAACAGTTCGGCGAGGAGATGAGCGATTCAGCAGGCTGATGATGCTAAACAGATGGCTCAAAGATACATGTGCTACTCAATCAATAAACTTTATTGACAATTTCAACATCTTTTGGGAACGCAGGCACCTCTTTAAGGCAGATGGATTTTGCCTTAACAAATCAGGAGTACAGCTGCTAAGCTCCAACATTTTTTATTTTCTGCGTCAGACACCAGCAGCCACTGCCAAGGACCAAAGACAAGACAATCCAAAACAACAGATAAGGCGGCGCTCTGGTGAGGGCGCTGAGATTAGGACTGAACAGGGAGGACAGCAGACCCAGAAAGAACCGGCAACATCATTATTCTCACCCCAACAAGTGGAGTCTCCCCCAGCCCCAACAGGGGACACTCAACCTCCACCCCCCCAGACCCCACCCAGCCCCCAACTCTCTCCATTCAGTCTGGACGACTCCCCACTTCTGGATTTCACAGACAGGATGAAGAGTCTTGTCAATATGGGAATCCAATTAACACCACGCCAAAATCCCCTATTTTCTCCCCTTAAGCTACCACACCGTCCAGCCCCACCTATTCCACCTCGGAAACAACCCTCGACTAAAAGTCACCGAGCCCCCCCACCTCCTTTGAATCATCATATCTGTGAGTCTGACTGATATGTGCCGGGTCCAGGCTGCAATACTGATATAAATAATCTTCACCAGGAAAAGTCAGGGCCCTATGGAGTTCAGATACCCTTCTCAATCCCTGTGATGACAGGTAACAGAAAAGTGGTTAAACTGATGAGAAATAAAAAGGGTTCATTTAAATCTGCCAATCTACTGAGTATAGCATGTCAACCACGAAACTTACCAGTGTCTCCTGTTATCCCCACAAGGATAGCCCTACTCAATATCAGATCACTAGTCAACAAACCACTGATAGTAAATGACATGATTATGACCTATAATCTAGACTTTTTACTTCTTAGTGAAACATGGCTGACTGAATGTAGTTGTGCTACCATTCTTAATGAGGCAGCGCCAACAAATTACAGTTTTATGAGTAAGAGTCGAAATGGCAAGAAGGGCGGGGGTGTTGCTGCCATTTTCAAATCAGTATTTCAGTGCAAGGACATTACATTTGGTGATTTTAGTTCTTTTGAATATCTCTGTTTTTTAATGAAGGGTGATCCAAAAGTCCTTTTTCTAATCATTTATAGACCACCAAGGTACTCAGGAAAATTTATTGATGAGTTTGCTGATCTGATGTCAGTTATCTGCACTGACTACAACTTTTTTATCGTAACTGGGGATTTTAACATTCACATAGACAACAACATGGATACTAATGCCAAAGACTTCTGTTCTCTACTTGACACCTTTGGCCTTGTCCAACACGTCAAAGGGCCCACACACACTCGGGGACACACTCTAGATCTGGTTATCTCTAAAGGTGTTGACATTTCTTCTGTTGTTGTTAAGGACTTGGCTCTTTCTGATCATTTCTGTGTGTTCTTTGACTTACAGATAATTCCAAACATTCAGATAACCTCTGTGTCTGTTAGGAAAAGGTACATAAACGAGAATACTAGTGCTAAGTTTATGGAGGCTATAGCAATGTCACCAACTGTGAGTGCAGAGACAGTTGATGAACTCCTGGATAATTTCAACTGGAAAATCTCAAATGTCATGGATGCTGTTGCACCTATTAAAACTAAGATGACCTTGAGTAGACAGAGATCACCATGGAGGAACACTATGATGGTAAAGGCATTGAAAACAGAATGCAGGAAAGCAGAGCGTAAATGGAGAAAAACTAAACTCCAAATTCACCACGACCTCTACAAACAAAGTCTCAGTAATTTCAACCATGAGTTAATCAAGGCTAGACAGCAACACTTCTCTAAAATTATTAATAAAAACATCAACAACACTCGCACTCTGTTTGCTATAGTTGATAAGCTTACAAACCCCCCAAAAGAGATAGTTTCAGAACTCTCTTCAAAAGAAAAATGCAATGAATTTGCTCACTTTTTCGATGAAAAAATCAAATCTTTAAGGTTAAATATCAACACAAATCTACAAAATGATAAAGTGACGCAATCCCTAAAACCGCCTAGGAATGAATCAACTGTGATGTCAGAATTTAATACAGTTGATCAAAAAAACATAGAAGAAACAGTTCAGCATCTTAAATCATCGACATGCTGTCTTGACACAATGCCATCTGACTTTTTTAAAGCTATTGTAAAATCTGTCCAAACAGATCTGCAGCAAATAATAAATTGCTCACTTCAATCAGGCACGTTTCCTAAACCCCTAAAAGTAGCTGCCATCAAGCCACTCTTAAAAAAGCGAACGCTGGATACTTTCAAGTTAACCAACTACAGACCTGTCTCAAATCTTCCTTTTATAGCCAAGATTGTTGAGAAAGTGGTTTTTAATCAACTCAGTAATTACTTGAACTCCAGTGGACTTTTTGACAAATTTCAATCAGGTTTTCGAGCTCACCACAGTACAGAAACAGCTCTTATTAGAGTGTTAAATGACATAAGGTTGAACACTGACTCAGGCAAAGTATCAGTTCTGGTCCTGCTGGATCTCAGTGCTGCGTTTGACACTGTGGATCACAGCATACTGCTGAACAGATTGGAAACATGGGCAGGACTCCGTGGAACAGTCCTAGAATGGTTCAGGTCCTACTTGGAGGAACGGAGTTATTTTGTGACCATTGGAAGTAATCAATCAGATCGAGTGGCTATGACATGTGGGGTTCCTCAGGGGTCAGTTCTTGGACCCCTTTTGTTCAGCCTATATATGCTGCCTTTGGGTCAAATTCTGCAGAATTCTAATGTCAACTATCATAGTTATGCAGATGACACACAGATATATCTTGCGCTGTCCCCAGATGACTGCAGTCCTATAGAGTCATTGTGTAACTGTCTAGAGCAAGTCAAAAATTGGATGAACCAAAATTTTCTTCAGTTAAATCAAGAAAAAACTGAGGTCATTGTTTTTGGCAATAAAGAGAAGAGGGTTGCTGTCAGTAAACACCTTGAGTTACTGTCTCTAAAAACTAAAGACCAAGTCCGAAACCTTGGCGTGTTGATAGACTCAGATCTGACCTTCAACAGTCACATAAAATCAGTCACCAAAACAGCCTTCTACCAACTTAAGAACATATCCAGAGTTAAGGGCTTTATGTCCCAAACAGATCAGGAGAAGCTGATCCATGCTTTCATCTCCAGTAGACTTGACTACTGTAATGGTCTTTTGACTGGACTCCCCCAAAAAAGTATCAAACAGCTGCAGCTCATTCAGAACGCAGCAGCTCGAGTTTTGACCAGAACAAAGAGATCAGAACACATCACCCCAGTTCTTAAGTCTTTACACTGGCTCCCAGTTAGCCACAGAATAGATTTTAAAGTTCTGCTACTAGTTTACAAATCACTGAATGGTTTAGGCCCACAATACATAAACGAAATGTTAGTAGAATATAGACCCAGTAGGGCTCTGAGATCTACTGACTCAGGTCAGATAGTGGAGTTCAAACCAGACACGGTGAAGCAGCATTTAGCAGTTATGCTTACCAGCAGGACTGAAATCAGCCCCAACTCTTAGCACTTTTAAATCCAGGTTAAAAACTTTTCTATTTTCACGTGCTTATGGCTGAGCTCTTTTGAAGAACTTTTAAAGAATTTTTAATCATAATCCAGTGATTCGCTTAATGTTTTAAATTGTTTTCAAATTTGCTATTTTAATGATTTTAAATGACATTCTGATGTTTTTAATTAAATTTTCTTCTCTTTTAAATTTTTTATTTCTATTGCTATTGCTTGTCTTAATGTCAAATGTTTTTCCTTGCCTCTGTAAAGCACTATGAATTGCCTTGTGTACGAATTGTGCTATACAAATAAACTTGCCTTGCCTTGCCTTGCATCCTCATCCTTTTCTCCACAATTCAGCAAAGATCACTGGTCTTTCCACCGAGGGTGTGCTAGCACTATCTAGCTCTGTTACGACCATATCACAGGGTATGACAGAAGTAACATAAAAACCAGATTGTAAGGTTGATAAACAAAAGTATTTTATTAAATGAAAGTTCAGATTGTTTTTTAACAAAAGGAGGTGAGGCAAAAGCGGGAACGAAGGGCGAGCGGGTGCTGTATAAAGAACAAACAAATATAACAAAAGGAGAACTCTAACAGAGCCTATTATATTCTACCTAGAAACCAAAACAAAAACACACAGCCAAACAGCACCCCTGAACTAATGGGTCTAACAGAAAAAATACTCTTGGGTGTGATCAGTAACTACCTCTAAACTAATCCCTGCCCAGTCCCAAACCTAAAATACAAAATCCTCACCAATTTCGAAACACGATTGTAACAAGAATGAACGAGGCGAGTTCATAACCACCACACACAATTAAGCCGCCACGATGCTCTCGCTGCTGCTGTTTAAATTTCCTCTTGGGGCTCGTGGATTGGTCCACCGGCAGAGGATGCGGAGGATCTTGTAGCCAATCCTGATCCCCTCGGCTCAGAGATCGGCGCCGTCAGGACCCAACCCCTCACCAGCGCCCGCCGACCTGCATTTACATAAAGGGAACACCACACACACGCATATGCGCCAGGGCGAAACAGTGGCGGCCGTAACAAGAGGGCTGTTTTTGAATGGGTCATTTAGAAAGGTAATGTATTCATGAAGCAGTCCATACAGCAGATAGACTATATGCCTAGAAATAGTCAAAGAGAATGTATTTACCCATGTTAGTGTTCACCTTCAGCATATTCTATTGTGGAGCCACCATTGTCTGTTTATGTTGATGGAACATTAGCAGCTATCTATCTAAGTATTATATGTAGGAACGCAACCTTCAGTTCTTACGACTCTGGTCACCACAGTGTTGAGATAGGCTGGCACCTGCTGTCCTCAAAGCCAAACAACTAATACTGCTGAGGACCTCAAGGCCCATGCCTGACCCTGTGTAACCTAAGAACAACAATTAGCAGAACCATCCAAGATGCAATGAACTCACGCACTGCATCCTACAAAACAGGGCAGCAATCTGGCAACATGGGCAATTACAAAGCATCAGACAAAAAGAAACTACAGGAAAAAAAGTGGAATTACAGTTCCAAAAGAGGCAAAAAGAGAGATTGCAAGTCTGCCCTATCCTCCCTGTCAAGTGTTGATATAAGCCAAACAACTATTATGCTCACTTTGAGGCCATCTGCAGCCAACAAGCAAGAACACCCAAAGCAGAGCTTACTGGGTGAGAGAGAGTGCCTCTGCTGATTGTTCAGACCAGTCCTCAACTGTCACAGCACTTGCCTGATATCGGACAAAACAATTAACTCGATACACTCAATTTCCATCTTTAATGTAACACTGAATGCTAACTGATCTTCCAAGAGGACAGGGATTTAATTTTCCCGAACCACTCACAACAGATCAACATATACACACTTGGCAACAGTGCCAACATATTTGTTTTTTCCCCCACTGTCTATGGTTTTGACATGGTTTAAGTGAGGAGCAGAATCAAGTAAGAACTGTGATGCGAGGCAATATTGAGAAGACATGAGAGAGATATAGTTCACACCTTTCGTCAAACTCAGTTTGACCCTGTTTTGACAGTTTTACGACTTTGACCTTTGACCTAATGAGGGATGCCCCCTCCCCCCACACACACACACTTCCTCACTTCCTCAATTAGTGCAAGATGAGATAAGAGAAAAGTTAAGATGAGATAAGAGAAAAGTTGTGTGAAAGTGTCTTCTCTATTAACCTTTTGTGAGTTTTACACACACACCACACACACACACACACACACACACACACACACACACAAACACACACACACAAAGACACATTGTATGACATTATATGGAGTTTTAGAATTAAAGTTCTGGAAATGGACACACAGATAAGACCCCAAATGTTGTAGAAAAAAAATAAATAAAATTTGTAAAAACAACCAATGAGAGAAAGGAGGTGTGGAAAACACTTTGTACGATTCCTTTAAAACGGGTGTGCGTCTGAGAATGACTCAAAACCATCTTGGTGAAAAAAAGAAACTCATCATGCCGCTGAAAAGATCTACTCCCGACAGAGACAATGATGTTTCTGACTCGAGCAACGAAGAAATGCAGATTTTACAGCAGAAGAGAGTCATCACAGCTCTGATATGTGAGACGCCTGTTACAATCTTTCAAGAATCAGGATTGAAAGCAGCTGATGCTCCAAAGAAGAGCGTAGTCTATCTGTGTCGACTGCAAGCGCCCCCATGCGATTCTCTGCATGGGGAATGGTCTCTGGAGCCGTACGGCGTGCAAGGCTATTGGGGCTATGTGTTCAAGTATGAAACGAGTGAGCTTTGGCTGTATCAGAGGAATGAGGGTGAAACAGTGGGGCCTCTGTCTGCTGTAGGGATGCTGAGTTCCAATGACTGGGCAGTGCTGAGACTGGTGATTCCAAATCACTCTGCCCTAATCAGCCACACCGAGCATCCCCAGGATCAGGAAGGCACTGTAACCGCTAAACAACCCAGATTGGAGGCCGAGACCAAGGCTACTTTCAACGCGGTCTGGCAATCGAGAACCTGTCCCTCCGGTCGCTGGTTCTTACGAGCCACTCTCCAGACATCCGGAGAGAGAGGAGCTACGGAGCACTTTGTCTTGGAGAGTTTTAATTCAGACTGCGGCGTATTCAAGACGCTGCTAGATCTGCCGGGAGCTGCGTGGAAGGAGAAGATGGAAGAAATTGGAGAAAAAATTACGACTCTGTTTACCGACTGCCGTAAATGGAATGACATCCTGGCGGTGAAAAAAACCCTGTCCTTCTGAAACCACACCCCCTTACCCATGCAACGCATAAAAGCAGACACAACAGCGGACGTACCAGCACAACCCGCTGACTGGCTCAACCCGACTGAAAGACATGGAAGATTTTAACCGACGCTACAACCAGAGACGGCTCACCACCATGTGGACCCCCCTGTCTCCGATGCCTGAGGCTTCACCCGGGCCTTCAGTTTCTTCTTCTCCGGCCTCCACGACCCCGCCGAAGCAGAGAGAACGTGCGGCCTCCGCACCCCCGATCCTCTCATCCGGCGGCTGTTCCGATACAGAAACGGACGACACGGACATCGACGGGGAGTCTCAACGCTCCTCCTGCTCCTCCCCCGACTTATTGACACCTCCGCCTTCACCGGTTACACCCACTCCTGTAAAGAGCGAAGACATGGCTGACGAGATGGACGGGGTGGCGTCTTTGGCTTTCTTCAACGGCGTAAAGGCAGCCGTCATTCATCTGCTCAACATCACCCTTCACAAGTTTCGACGCGAGCAGTGCTACGGGTGTCAGATCAACCACCCAAGCCAGAGACAGCACCCGTGTGTGGAAAATGTGGAAGATGAATACTACCAGATCAACTTTCACGGGATAATGAAGATGCTTTTCACCCCTCACTTCATTCCTTCCATCCAACGTCTCCTGACCGCACGCAACATCCGAGAGGACGACGCCAGAGTCAAAGCCGTGGCACAGACTCTATTACACGAGCTCAGATCCGCGAGGAACATCCAGGATTCCATCGGCAGCATGTACGACGAGCTGATTGGCCAGGACATACTCAAAATTGGAGAACTGAAACTGGTGACGGATGGCTGGGAAAGCGAATAAGTCTGTTCTCTTGTTTCTGATTGTTTATTAATCATGGGTAATTATTGGAGAAAACTTGTAACCTGTGTAGAAGAGAGGATGATCATCACCCATCTGATACAGGATCTTTGCAACAGAGTTTCAACAGATAGAGACGCTGTCACAATACCGGTTGAAATCAGACGACTAAGCAACATTATGGACAGAGTTCGTTCTCACACCGGACATACAGCTTGGGAAGTCATGGTGCGGTGTGCGAGCGCATCTGATTTGTCAGAGACCTTTGAAAAAATTGTAAAAAATTGGATCAAGGACTCCTTTGTTATAACACCCTGTCATTTGCTCACTCTGTACACTTTGTTTGTGGATGTGTTGATTTTTCATTTGCAGAATAACACGTCTGTGAATATCCCAGGCGAACTGAAAAGATTGCATAACATTCTTCAGACTAGTTTAGATCACAGTGTGTTAGTTCAGGTTTTAAAGATGATTAAAGACTAGTCGTCTCCTTTTTTGCATGTACAGTACTACACCTTATCTTTTATGTATCTTTATCCTGTATGTATCTTAACCTTTGAAATATCCTATTACAATACAATCATTAAAAGAGATAAAGAAGCAATCCAGAGTGGTGTGTTTTTCAGTAAACCCTGAGAGATTGTTGAGGGCAGGCAGACAGGATGGCGGTGAGACGGGTCATGAAAAGAGTGTATTACAACCCGGCCCATCTGGCTAGTTTTGGAGGTGTAGACCGACTGCATAGGGGTGTGCAGGATGAAATGGGAAAGAAAGTCAATGTGGAAAATGTTCAAGATTTTTTACAAGAGCAAGATACCTACACTCTGCATAAACCAGCCAGAATACATTTCACCAGAAACAGAGTTTTTGTCCCTAGGCCTTTAAACCAATTTCAAGCAGATCTTTGTGACATGCAAGCCTTGGCGGAACACAACGACGGGTTTAAATATTTACTAACGGTCATAGATGTATTTTCAAAAAAAGCATACGTGCGTGTTTTAAAGAGAAAAACCGCAGAAGAGGCGGTGAAGGCCTTTGTTTCAATCTTCAGATCCCTGAAAAGTTACAAACAGATGCCGGTAAAGAGTTTTTCAACAAGAGTTTTGATGCTTTGATGAAGAAGCACAACATGGTACACTTTGCCACAGCAAGCGATCTGAAGGCCTCTGTTATTGAGAGGTTTAACCGTACATTAAAAACTAGAATGTGGAGATATTTTACGGCTAACAACACGAGGCGATACCTCGACGTTTTACAGGATTTGGTGAAAAGCTACAATCACAGCTTTCATAAAAGTATAAAAATGGCGCCTATGCAGGTGACCTCCGAGAATGCCTCTCAAGTGTTTCAAAATCTGTACGGCACGTTTCCTACACGACACCGTGATGCGGTGCAAATGAAATTTAAAAAGGGTGATCTTGTCAGATTATCCAAGGTCAGAGGGGCGTTTGATAAAAAATATGAACAGAGTTTTACGGACGAAGTGTTTACGGTGGAGGCCTGCATTCCTCGGACTCCCCCTGTGTACAAACTCCAAGATTATGACGGCGAGCCTATCGAGGGCTCCTTTTACGAGGCAGAGTTGCAAAAAGTAAAAATGTCTAAAGACAGGACGTATCATGTAGAAGAAATATTGAAACGACGTACCGTCAAGGGTGAAAAACAGGTTTTGGTGCGTTGGAAAAACTGGCCCGGCAAATTCAATAGCTGGGTCAAGGCCTCGGATCTGAAAAATATATAAAAGCCACGCTCAACGACCCCGGACCAAACATACCGTCGGATATGGCGACAAACGCAGGATTTTACGTTACCTTACCTTCCAACGCTAGTAAAGATGTGTTTAAAAACAACACCAGCTCAAATTACACGGTAGACTTAGCCAAGGCTATCGAACTGAACGGAGAATGGGAGGTGGGTCTGTGCGAAATCATTTATCCTCACACGTGGTATACTTTACCTAAGGATAACGCTTATATCGAACTCATGGAAATCTCGGATGAACCTGTAATTCCGGCGGGGGAAGATTATCCTAATCATACAAAGCCTGGAGAGCTACTCATCATTCAAAAGTTTAGTCGGGGAGGATATTATGATAAGCCGAAAGACCTCCTGGATCAAATCTTACCGAAACTCATAAAATATGACCCCATAGCCGAGGCTAGTTACAACAACGTGACCAAGTGCATCGATTTCAAAGGCAGCGGTCGGTACAAAATCAGAGCGCAAGCCCCCTTGGCCTACATGCTGGGTCTTAAACCGGGTGAGTGGTGGAACCTCTCTCCCCGTTCGGCTACATACCCGTGCGATCTCAAAAGAGGTATTTATAACCTCTTTATTTACACAGACATCATTCAGTATCAACCGATCGGTGACAGCTACTCGCCGTTGCTGAGCGTGGTGAACGTTAAAGGTGGTTTCGGAGACGTGGTGAGTCTCAGGTACAATACGGTGCATTACGTGCGCGTGTCTAAAAGTTACATTAAAACGATTCATATAGAGATTAAAACGGATCGCAACCGGTGTGTGGACTTTGTCTACGGGAAGGCTATTTTGAAACTTCACTTTAAACCCGCCGCGGCTCAGCATCCTGTATAAAAAAAATAAAAAACATGGAACAGGTACGTCTGAGAGAGGATCCTCATCGCTTCATAAACTATTATCAAAGTCAAGTGGGAGGCGCTTTACCCGGTTTTTATGGAGCACCGGTCATGTATGGTCGGGGTATAGGCTCCATCTTCTCGAGATTGTTTCGTTTTGTCTCTCCTCTGGTGAAAAAAGGCTTTGCCATTGCCAAGCCGCACCTCAAATCGGCCGCGAGCAACATTGCCTCTGATGTGATAAAAACTGCGGTGGGGAGTATGACCAATCGACAGAATCAGGAGGGATCCGGAGGGATTATGGTTTTATCGCGTAGACAAAGGAGGAAGCCGCCGGGGGATCGTGTTTTTTCATTCCCTAATAAACGTGCGAGTCATAAAAGGAAAAAATCAGTCGGGACAAGCAAGCCGAAGGGGAGGAGGTCTGCCAGAAGTGACGATATCTTTTAGACCTAAATAATACAAGAAGAAGAAGACAGCAAAAAAAAAAAAAAAAAAGCAATATGGCTCTTTTACACCAAAAATCACCCGAGTGCACCCTGGCGGAGCTGGATTTATTTTCAGCCCCCATGACGCAGCTGTCTATTGAAGATAAGGTCTACACTGAAATTCTTCCTCTATCGGCCATCACCGACGGGGGCCACATTGAGTTCTTTATTCCCGGAGATGGTGAAAAGTATTTGGATTTGAACGACACCTTGCTGCATCTCCGCCTGAAAATCACCAACGCCGACGGTACAGACCTGGCGAATGACGCCGCTGTGGGCCTGATCAACTACCCTCTGAATGCAATTTTCAGTCAGTGCGACGTTATTCTGGGGGATAAATTAATTTCACAGTCTAGCGCTATGCACCCGTACAGAGCCATGATTGAAACCCTACTCAATTACTCTGAAGATACGCTCATGAGTCAATTCAGCGCGGGTCTTTTTTACAAAGACACGGCTGGGGCACTGGACTCTATTGTGACCAACAACGGTCCTAACCGCGGACTTAACTCCCGAGCAGCCTTCTCCGCCAATTCCCGGGAAGTACACCTGTTTGGCCCCCTCCACGGGGACGTATTTTTCTGTGAGAGACTCCTTCTGAATTCGGTGGACATGAGAATCAAGCTGACCCGAGCCAGCGACGCCTTTTGCCTCATGGGAGCTTGCGATTCTGTTTTCCGCCTGAGAATACTAGGCGCCTCGCTGTTTGTTAAAAAAGTGACAGTCTCCCCCGCGATCCATCTGGGTCACGCAGCAGCTCTGCTGAGGGGTAACGTGCTGTACCCCCTGTCACGTGTCAATGTAAAAACCTACTCCATACCTGCAAATTCCAGGATATGTAACCAGGAGAACCTCTTTCTGGGTGCTATGCCCAAATACGTGGTGCTGGGTATGGTACACCACGAAGCTTTCACAGGTCGCCCTTCAATTTTACCCACAACAACGTAGAATATCTGGCCCTCTGTCAGGATGGCAGACAGGTTCCGGCTAAGGCTTTCCAGCCCCAGTTTAATCAAGGCAGCTCAGTCAGAGAGTTTTACAACATGTTTATCGCCACTGGAAGACACTTGAAAGATCTACCTCTGAGCATCAACCATGAAGAATTTAACGACGGATACTCTCTGTTTGTGTTTAATCTCACCCCGGGTGATGACAACGATGCTCTGTCCCCTGTTTCCAACGGGAATTTAAGATTGGAAATGAGATTCAGAGTAGCCTTACCACACACCACCACTCTGATCGTCTACGCCTGTTACGATTCCATTCTGGAAATTAACTCTAAAAGACAGGTGCTGGTGGATTATTATTAAAAAAATCAAAACATGAATAATCATGAACTGGAAAATCTTTTGCATCGTCTCCTAGGAGATGTATTCTGTGGCGTGTGGGCTTCTGATCAGCTGCCGTTACTGACGCGTTCCTTTGACACCCCAGTCTACTTTATAGTCAACACACACCCTGCGCACCTGCCCGTCTTACAGTTTTTGGAGCAGCGTTCTGACCGGATATTGTACCACGATCGTCAGCTTCAACACACCCTGTCCACCGTATGCGGTCAACACTGCGTTTATTATCTCTGCCATAGGGCCTGCGGAGTATCCTTTGAACGACTGTTGTCTCTGTATGACGACGATGTGATAAAAAATGATCAGACTGTATCACACTTTGTGGAGAAATATCGACGCTGTATCAGAAATCGAAGCTCCGGATGTTTTAACCATGGAACTTGTTCTTTGCAAATGTTTAATCAGTGTTACAACATTATCTATTCATTATATCTATTATTACATAACGTATCATATACATATATTATGAAAAAACTCTCTGTAGACTGAATGTGATCAATAAGCCTTTATTGAGAAAAACAATTTTTGTACGTTTACTTCATTTAGGGAGAAAAGGGGATCCAGGGAGATTTTTCTTTTTACGCCATCTACTTTGGGTTCTTTGGGAGTATCCAGTGTGGGGAGAGGTACTGTCGTTTGAAGGACTCGTTTGGCCTCTGGAGGAGCTATTGTGTTTTCTTCTTCTTCTTCTTCTTCTTCTTTATTATCTTGCCCCTCTGCTCTGCTCCCAGCGTGGGGAGGGGGCTCATTTCCCCTTTTCAAAAACCGGCCTGGGCTTATCCATTTTGAGGCGACGTATTGATCGCGAGCTCGAGGGTTATTACAGAGGATAAGGGAATGTTGAGTCTGCACAGAGTATTTAAGAAACTCATCCAGCCTCTAGGTGGTGGGGTGTTGGTTTTTTAAAGGGAGGGAGATGTTTTAAATAAATCAATCATATGAGACCCTTTTACGGTTTGTCCCTTTTAAATAAATTCACTTTGATTCCATCCGGCGTTGCTCTTGGATAATTCTTCATAATGTACTCTGCATTCTTGCGGTCGCGCTGGGGAAGGCTTTTTAATTACCTCACTCCGTGGTGTCATCCGGATCGGACTGCTCCGTGTCAGCAAGATGGCTAGATGTAAGATCCGTTGACTCTTCTCTCGGGTCCGTTGCAAAGTTAAAGTCACCCGACTCTTCTTTTGACCTGTTTCATCAGTGCGAGATATTCTGCAGCAAGGTGTCGTATTTTTTATTTTTTCATAAGAACTCAGCCCCGGCTCATTTAAATCGCTCTCATTTTGCGTCTAATCATCTTCGGCTGCTGCTGATGAGACTTACTTTGTTCTGGGAACAATACAACCGGCCACTGGGAGGCAATATACCCGTCTTCAGCCTGTCCGTTCTGGACAGGAAGGGTGTGAGCGATCGACCAATAAATACCTGCGGGGGACTTTGGGGCGTCTTCAAAACTCTCTAAAAAGAAGGCTTTTTGGGGGGGAAGATTTGATGCCCAATATATTCACTTGTAATTTGTCCCGAGGGTTTTTACAACAACACAGATAATTACTGTTCAAAACTCAGTGTACGGCTGTGTTTACCTCTGTGAACTACTTTGCGTCAAACATAAACACACTCATATTTCTATGATGTCTGTACTAGTAGTAAAAATTTGACCACTTCAGGTGGTCGGAGGCTTGAAAAATAACATCACTCCAGAATAATCAAATGGTTCTGATCAGGAGGAAACAGCTCTGTGTATCCAAAAGAATCAGGCAGTCCTTCAACAAACTTAATCTTTTATGTAATTTTTTGCAGTTCAGCATACAGGGTTGAAAAGACGTATAAACCTACAATATGTCAGGTACACCATTTACTACACTGTTCACAATTTTCGATAACACTTTTTACAAAATTGTTTTCCCACCCCATGGGCCCCACAATCACTACATGAAAAGGGTGCTGCGAGTCTGGGATCAAAATGAACTTGCTCCACGTAGTAAGGTGTGACATTTTTATTTATTTATTTATTTTTTGGTTTGTCTGATGTTTGTTTCTCTCCTCCTATTTCAGTAGCCAAAAGCCAGAGTTGTGCCGTCGCTAAAGAGAGTCTTCTTGTCATACACCACTCTAACTTTTTTTGAAATGTGCAATTTTCAAGAGAAAGTCTTTTTACGTCTGATGTTATGTGAGGGTCTCACATAACGCCCCTCGAGACTGCTTAAAGGTAACCCTCACCAGCTCTCTGACGCTGTCAAGTTGACCTGCTCACGCATTCTCTAGTCTGCGTGATACCTTTGACACGCAATATAACTTTTTCTTTTGTCTCGTCTGGTAGGCGTAACTTTTGGGACCACGGCTGCAATTCTTGATGTGTCACACTCCAGCTCACGGTCAAATCCCCCCCGATATTCCTCAATTTCAGAGGCAATCCCCCCTTTTTCACCACATATATCAGACTGTCAGTTTCATGTAGAAAACATTTTCTGCACCTGTCTGTAAACTGTACAGCTTGGACGGGCATAAGCAGTATAGTGAAGCCGGATGAATACATTATTAGCTCTACCGGGAGGCACGGCGACCGCTTGTGGTAATTCCACTGAATCCTAGCGGTCTTGTTGTTCAGAAATTAAAGTATTTCAACTTGTACTGACCGGAAAAACATGAAGCGGAGAAAGTCTTCAGGGTGCTGACCGGGTGGTCTGAGGCAGATTGCTTCTCTGACGCAAACTTTCCCAGAAAACTGTTTGAGACATAGTTTACCACCTGTCTCTTTGCAGGTTCACCACAATTTGTCAGCGTCTAGCCGCACGCCTTGATGCAGCTCATAGTCCCTGATGTATATTCTCTGCTTCCTGATCAGCGGCCTCAGGTGGGTAGCCTGAAGCTTCCTGCTTACCTTTCAGAAGGTGTGCATGTAGCCCACAAAAATGGAGTGCGCTAAATGTCAAAGTGCCACACTTCAATGTCTTACCTACCCTATAACCAACCTCAAGAGCCTTGTTCACTTCAACGCTGCCCACACTCCTCAATGCTCTGGCCCGCTCGTCGTGTCTACACGGACCCCTCTGATTGTTGATTTCACGCGGCAGCTACAACAGAGGGTGAACACCAATTTACCTCTAGATGTTTTGTAAGGTAACACGGGGAACAAGAGCCCTCTAGAAGGCTGGATGGTGGTTTGTAACCCAAAGTTTTTGAGGGTGATCAAAGTCTTTGTGGATGAGTGGGGTGACCTAGCGATATGAAAAAGGTGAACATCGGATACAGAGAAGTGACCTCTACATAGTGCACGTCTCGTTGGCCCAGCCGTTGTCTCAGCTCACAGCGCTCGTTTCTACCACCACAAGAGAGCGTCGGGGGCACAGAGGTTCGGGAGGAGGAAACTCCTGAAAAGCTTTTACACCCGCCATGCACATTTTTCAAAAGCCGACCATTCATGCTCCCCACTGACAAACCGTCTGAACACCGGTAAACCGATTTCAAAGCCTGCATTTTCTCCTACTAGCCGCATGCAGCCCTCAAAGGGACTCGCCTCAGCGGCAAGTGTCGTGGGTTAAAACAGACGGGCAACCGTGCTAAAAGCACCCCAGAAAACTCCCAAGCATAAGCAACAACCGTCTATTTCGGCAAAAACCATCAACAAGTACGGTCTATCCTGTTTCTCCGCCCCCTTGTTTAACGCATGCTGGAAAAAAACATTATTGCTGCGTGCTACCCACTCCAACCACTGAATGGAGGCGTTGGGAGTAGCTTTTGGTCTGCTGCACCGTAGTATCCGCGAAGGTATGGCCAGGTTTTGGGTGGGAGAATTTTTGTGAGAAAAACCTTCATGCATGCAGAACGATGGTGATGCAGCACAAAGGGTCATACGCCTGTGTTCAGTGAGGAACTGATTTCTGAACAGGGACGCAGCCTTGGCAAGAATGTCAACATCATTTTCACAGTACAGCCGAGCTTTCTTCTCAAAGTCAAACGTACCCTGACTCACCTCTCTGTACCAGCCGTAAAACTCTGCTGCTGAGCGGAGTCATACTGTTCCACGCCATAATCTCGGCGGAGGATAACTCCGATATACTGCAAATTCTTCTCTGAACTGAAACCGTGAGGGAATGACCTTGGTTCTGATCCAAGAAACCCAACGCCTTGGGCATGGCGCTGAGACGCATGGTGAGGAATGACAGAGAGTCGATGAATTTTAGATTAAATCAGGGTCTTGGAAACAGAGAATTTTACTGCCCTGCATGATGAGAAGACGGTTGCATTCCCATCTCTATCATGGTGTTGAGGATCAGATAGCTGTCAAAACCTTTAGCATTGTGAGCTACAAACACACTGTTTAGGTACGCGGGCCTCCTGAATGCAGGAGAAAGTCCCTGACACAGTTCAAACCATAAGACATCCACCGCACGCCACTCACGTGTTTTGGTGCAGAACAAGAAAAGGTTTGTGCACGTTCTGTTGACAACAATGTTTCACAGTCATAAAAAATCAATTTATCTGCATGATCTTTAGTCGGAGGCAAGGCTGAATGAAGCAGAGGTGATCACCAGCGTCGGAGTCTAATTTCTCTCCGCAAATGTTGATTTAGGCCGCTGGCATTTGTGTTATGAGATGTGGTAATTTTGCAACTCTGAACATCTTTTGATTGTGTTGCATATACTGCTATGTGTTCACCCAAAGGTCTTTCTCTGGCTCCTTGTGCCTGTCAAAACACAGAGGCGTACGACACGTCCTGTTGCAGTCGCTGCATGCTACGGGTTTTAGCTCCTGTTGAGTACAAATCAGGGTTGTTACACACAGAGCCGTGACCTTTGCATTGGTGGGCGTAGGGCTTCATGTAGCTTTTGTGCCGTATGACAGACGTACAGGAACCCGAGAAAGGCTTTCAGATTTTTTTATACCGTAATAATGGTTCTGGAACAAAAAGAAACAGAGGATTTGATCTATCGGAGAAAGCCGTCTCCAATTGAGAGCGCGCTGCTGATCCGGACTTCTGTAAAAAATAACAATTTTGCGGTTCAGAATTTTTTCAAATTTGCACACGTCAGTAAAGGTGACGGGGGTCTGATAGCTCAGACCGACGAGTCTCTGAAACTCTCTCCCTTGTTCTAAGGCCTGATTATCAGTGATTAGAGGATCGTTTACATGGGCCAAGTTGATGGCAAAGCAGAGGTGATCATTCCTGTTGTCTACATGTACAGATGTTGTCTTTTAATTGTATTATTTCACAGTCTAAAGTTTTGTCCCGTTGCATTTAACACCGCCTCTAGGATCATGCACAACTGAACCACTAATTCTACCTGCATCTGATGCTATCTCGGCGTTAGATTGAACCAAGCGTTCCAGCAAGCCCTCAAAAGCAGGTAAGATAGCATCACCATGTTCATCCTCACACAACCACAGAGACATGATTCTGAACATTCTACCAATAAGCCTGTAGCTGTATTACATCATTACGCCCAACCTTGCTCTGACAGTGCCAGCCATTTCTCTAGAATTAACTCACAATCGTCATAAAACTGTGCAAGATCCGGTGATGTTTCTGGCAGGGGGAACGGTGAACACTCGTCTCAACTCCAGATTGTTGAACGGTCGCGGGACACGGTCGTGATGTTGGAGGAGGAGGAGGTGGACGGTCTGGGGGGTGAATCAGACTGACCTCTCACGTTTCCTCCACCATGCTGGACATGGACTTCCTCTAAATTTGGAGTGGAAATGAAGCCGATTGAATTGGAGGATGGGTGGGT
Source organism: Larimichthys crocea (assembly GCF_000972845.2). Classification (NCBI taxonomy): domain Eukaryota; kingdom Metazoa; phylum Chordata; class Actinopteri; family Sciaenidae; genus Larimichthys; species Larimichthys crocea. Next base: position 17,912,941 of record NC_040011.1, on the reverse strand, counting down.
AGGAGGGGGAAGGAGGGGGGACTTGGCTCTCATTTGCCTGTGAGCAGGAGAGGGAGGGAGAAGGGATAAGGAGGGGGGGAGAGGAGGGAGGGGTCTGGTCAATCTGATGCATTGCAAGTTTAAAGGCTGGATATTTTCCAACATCGGAGGAAGATGGGTTTTGATTTAGAAGCGCAGAGCGTCTTCTAATGGTTGGAAATAGTTATTAGCAGTCGATGATGACGGTTCACCCACATTAGCAACGGCTACATCTACAGGAGGAGGTGGGGAGATTTGATTCAATTGCTCAACCATAAACTCTAAATCAGACAGACCAAAAGAAAAGTTTTCTTCATCCATTTTTTTAGTTTATTTAAATGTCACACTACACGTTTAGGACTTTTCCTCCTGAATTCAGCATTTACACAAAGCACGTCCACTCTTTGCGTGTCTCACGATCGTCCGGTTTCTTAATGAAATCAGCAATCTCATAAAGCAGGGTAAAAGCTTTCAAGTCTCTCACGTTCGTTCGCAGTCATGGGTGTGAGGCGACTCCCTCCCTCGCGGCTGCACTTCTGGCTCGTGGATCGTGCTTCAGGCTCTGTGGATCGAGTCTCACAGCGCCGGGCATCCCGTGTCATGTCCCCACCGTCAGGCTGTACTGCTGGCTCCAGGGTTTCGGTCCCACAGCTCCTTTGATCCACAACTGGGGACCAAAAAAAACATATTTTAATTCAAGACAAAAAGATCATTCTATATTTAGAAAACATTGCCTACCTTGTTGACGGACGTAGGGTTTTTTTGTTCTAGGTAGCTCTGACACAGGACTCCCGAGAGGAGAAACTGAAGGCCTGGGCTCTGTTAAAACATCATTGAAATCCAAACGTTCACCCTTTCCATCGTCGGAATATATATATTTTCTTTTTGAAGTTTTTACGACTTACCCGATGCTCCACTTGTAGTGGCGGCAGATTTCCTGTAAATGGTAGGGCGGTTGATCGTCCTAATCGCAGACGGTTTGCACGGGGATGAGTCGTTGCTGGAGGAGTGCTCAGAGTGCTTCCTGCATCACCATCTAATAGATAGTTAGATACAGGCGTTCTAACACTCTGGAGCTGAGTCGCTCCGTCTAGAAGATCTATATATGACAGTTTGGAGACGAGGAAAAAGTTAAAAAAAGTTACATCTCATCAGTTTACTGACAAAGTCAGAGAAAATAAAGAGCAAATAATAGACCCACCGTGATCTGTTTGTGTGAGATCGATGCCCTCAAACTCTTCAGGAGTCACTTGAAAAAGACATTCAGTGTAGAAAACAAAATCCTGAATACAACAACAACAACCCAAAAAGCACCAAAAATTTCTTATAACAGAAAAACATGTTAACATTACTGGCTAGTTTCTAAAATGTGTGTAAACTCTTAGCGGTAGTAAAATATCGGCTTGAAGAAAGCTATTTGCAGAACGCTATATTAATAGCAATAATATAGTAGTGCAGCAATGAACTCGTATCTTTCAAAACTTACTCAAACTCGTCAGAAGTCACTTCATGAAATGAAAAAGACGATTGATGCAAAACAGGATTTAAAAAAATGTTAAATCACTTACCGGGAAATACGACTTGTTGGTCAGAAGGAGAAGTAGGAGGCTGAACCTCGGATGAAATGTTATTTTCTAAAATAAAATGAATACTATAGTTCACTTTTTTTGGTAGAAAGACAAAAAATAAAGTTAAAGAAGTAGTTAAAGTTTTCCCATACCAAGCTCCATCTTGTCAACCTTTGTGCATTCACTGACTCTTCTGTCTGGCTCAACCAGCTCTAAGTTACAGTTTTATACCCTGGAAAGAGGCAACAGAGACAACATTTAACCTTTGAAGGTAAAATTGTGGGTGATAGTCAGCCATTTCCAGAACATTTTCCCACAGTTATCCCTTATCTTGGAATATGTAATATAGTAACATGTCTGTGTATGTGTGTGCGCATGCATAGACATCCCATTATAAACCCTCTTTCATCTGAGCCCCCAATTTGATACACTTCATTAAAAGGTCAGAGGCTAGTTAAGGTCAAGTGGAATTCTGCATTTCTTCGTTGCTCGAGTCAGAAACATCATTGTCTCTGTCAATGCTGTTGCTGGTGACGCATTTAGATCTTTTTAGCGGCATGATGAGTTTCTTCTTTTCACCAAGATGGTTTTGGGTCTTTCTCAGACGCACACTCGTTTTAAAGAAATCATACAATGTTTTCCACACCTCCTTTCTGTCATTGGTTGTTTTTACAAATTTTATTATTTTTTTTTCTACAACATTTGGAGACGATATATATATATATATATATGACAACGAGTCAGTCTGCTCACAATCTCGTTGCGGCAATATTAAAATATGAGGACATCATTAACACTGCGTGTACGGGTCAAAATCCTGCCGATACCCCTGATCAATACCGTTTTCCTGACAAGAAAGTTCGCTCCCTTTTTAATCGTGGCAGACATAAAACAGGCCAGGCAGCTGTTTATCAGGCCAACCTCAGCATGCCTTCAACCTCACAGGAGTTCCCCACAACACTCAGTGCAGGCTCGGACTGGCAGTCTGTGCTACCTGGCAAATGCCAGATGGGCCGGTCCATCTCGGCCACATTTGGGCCGGTGGCCTCCAGTGTTTTTTTTTTTTTTTGTATGTATTTGTTATTTTGTAGCCTTTGCGACATGTGCCCAGCAGCCCAAAATGGACTCGCGGCCGATTTGCATCCATTTGGAATAGGCTTTGGGTTGCACTGGCTAATATCGGTTAACATTTGCCTCTTCATGACAGGTTCAGAAGTTACGATTTATACCCCCCCTCCCCTGCCCCCTCAAATGGATGCGTCCATGCAGTCACTAGGTTTATGTGCAACCGAAACAGGGACAGACTCATATACAGTCTATAGATAAACTTCATACTGTATGTTGCACTAATATTAATTACAATAAATTATGGACGACGTTCTAAAAAGAGGAAAGGAGGAGCAGAGAAAATCCGAGTTAAGATGCGGAAAAGGGCCGCACAGGTCGGGAGTCGAACCTGCACCTCCGCAGCAAGCCTTCATATATGGAGCAGTTGCTTAAGCTACCAAGCTAAACACCAAATGGCTCCAATGGTGGGCCGGTCCCGAGAAAAAATGCCAGGGCCGGATTTTGTTCCTAGTCCGACCCTGACCCAGTGTACAATCTCCACCCATACAAAAGAAAGGGTCCAAGACACTGTATGGTTAGCTTGATATAGTTTTCAGGTGATTTAATGAAGGTAAAACACAGTGAATGGCCGTGCGTAATGGCACTGCTCTCTGACGCGGCACTTCTCCGGGACTGGAGAAGCTGCTGCGGCTACAGGGATTTCATGAACTGAAAGAGAAGCTCTTCATATATTGTTTAGATACAATAAGCATCATCCACATTCATAGACCAATGCAGGGTGAATATTTAGTTTAGTATTGAACGTATTTTATGATCCGCGACACATTGTCAGCTTTGGGCATGCTACTCACACAGCGGACTACAGACAGACATAGGCATAATGAGATTATGACGAAACTTTATGCCTGTTGTAGGCCTGCCACGGTTAAAAATTGAGCTTTTTCGGGAGGATTTCGGCACACATTCGCAGTGTATTTATCATGTCCTCATTGCTTAATATCGCTGCAACTAGATTGTGGGCGGCCTGACTCAAGATGGCTGCAGGCACTGCCGCGAAGTCTGACGTCAGTGAAGTTTCATTCAATATATTCAAGGTTCACTCCATATATTCAAAGTTTCATTCCATGTATTCAGACTTCATTCAATATATTCAAGGTTTCATTCAATATATTCAAAGTTTCATTCAATATATTCAGACTTCATTCAATATATTCAATGTTCACTCCATATATTCAAAGTTTCATTCAATATATTCAAAGGTTTAATTTCCTGAATGGCATGCCATAATATAGATAGATAGATAGATAGATAGATAGATAGATAGATAGATAGATAGATAGATAGATAGATAGATAGATAGATAGATAGATATCTTAATAGATGTTGCTTGTATAATATGTTTAAATACCTGGAGTTTTGGAACAAAAATAATTTCCCCCTGTGAGAAGTATTTCGGATGCTGATATTGATTTGAAGGTCTGAACCCAGGCAATCACAGCACTGTGATTAGCATACATGAATCATCTTACTCTACCTGTTAGGATGAACCTTACCACTTTACAGTGATTTAAGGATCTTTTCTTCCCTAATATAGACATAATGCTAGTTTTGATCCACCTAAATAATGAAAAAAAAAACTCTTCCTCCCTAAAACTCAAAATTGTTCCTTAAAGTACAAACACACACTTACACACATACTGATGGAACTTAAATGGTGTCGTCTGACTCTCCCCTCCTGCGGCTCTCTGACAGGGAGCTGAAATGAACTTGGACCTGAGCAAATAAATGGCTTTTTTATTGATTACAGTCAGTGCAGTTTTACCTGTGAAAATAAGCAGAGAAGCACATCAGCCACAGTGAATAATTTATCATGCTGTTAGCAGGAAAAACCCAGAGTGTCACTCTTATTTGATTTGATTAGATTTGGTGGAATTATATTGATGCCTACAGGGAAAATGGGCTGCCACAGCAGCAAATGGAAATAGGATGGAGGAAATAGGAGGTAAATAAGAACACAGGAGATGAGGGTTGTAGGAAATAGGAGGTAAATAAGAACACAGGAGATGAGGGTTGTAGAAGTAAACACAAGTATTCCAATCTTCAATCCTATTCAAGAGCCGCATCATCTGACATAATCTGTATGTAAAGAATCAAGATTCAAACACACCTTCAGAGCAATAATTTCCCTAGATGCCAAGATGGGTGGGGGTCTGAAGTGTTTGATGTTTTCACTTCCAAGTCTGGAAGAGCGTTTGGCCATCATCGAATACAATGCAAAACATGACAGTCAGTCGTTACCATGGATCTTGTAATAACTTAAATATTAGACACTAAGGTTTGGGACTGATGGTGCCACAGGAAGAAGGTTAAGCAACCAAAGCCAATGTGAGCAGAACATGAACTGAATGTCATCATGCACTACAATACATCAGAGATAATGTAATAAATAAAGAACACTGTGTTTGCTCTTTTCTTTTCTTAAGGTGCAAATACAGAATTGTCACATCATTAACCCTAGCACACTAACGTCGGGTGATTTTCACCCACACAATTCTTGTTATGTGATTTTCATTGTGTTGCTGCTGTCTGAGTTGCATGGGTCCTTGGGTAGGATCAGGCTGCTCACTGATGTCATTAATGGGATGTTTGTTTCCTCCCATCTATGGTTCTTTCAAGAGGCATGCGTTCGGGTGATTTTCACCCGACGTTAGTGATAGGGGGTGTCATCTTTCTCACAGTTGTCAGTGATGCAGAAAGACTGTGCCTTCTCCAGACAAGGCTCACCTGTCCCAGGAATGGGTGGGCCAAAGAACAAGTTCCCAGCTCCATTAATTTTTTTTTGTGAGGAAATTTTTCATTAAGGATCACCTGATATTTCAAGAATTTTGCTGCCTTTTTAAAGGGTCCCCCATGGTACTTTTTTTTTTTTGTGATATTGTATATTGGGAAATTAAAGAAGAGTAATACAATTTGGCATACAGTGTACATAAATTGATGAATTTTATATTTTATCCAGGATATTATATCAGGTAAAATATACCCGACGTTAGTGATGGTGTTATTAATTTTTAATATTAAAGTGTTCTAGGGTTAAAGAATATTTGTTTTATTAGAACATATTTTTTCTGAACTTTAATGACATGAAAGATTTGATTCAGAACAAAAAATATTGAATTATGTTTCTTATAAAAGAGTTGTGTCAGAAAAATCAGTGTTACAAAGCTAGTTAGATGTTTTAACTTTTAACAATGTTTGTTCTTATATTACATGTCCTGAGGGCACTTCCCTTTATTGCTGTTATACTGAGACTGGCAGGTTAAGGTAAAGTTCAGGTTAATGTATAAATAGACGGATTCCAGAACAGAATGAGAGCCAGAGACAGGCCAGAGAGGTGATATCAATATTGGGGACATACTGACTACTCATTAGGGGATATGTTAAAGAAAACTGTTTAGATGCTTTATATGCAAATTGTCTGTTAACAATTTGCAAGGGTTAAGACAGCCCATTTTTAGGAAAATGTATAAGAACCAACTGTCAGCACTCCTGTTTATCTTTTTCACTGTAACCCTTTTAGTGTGTTGCACTGTGAAACACTCCTCTTGTACAAGAACAATAAATTCAACTTAACCTTTGATGTTTTGAATCCGATCCTCCTTATTTAAGGGTTTTTCTTTAAAATTCCCATAACAAGTTGCTGTTGCAGAATAAGTTGGTTTGATTAGAACATATTGTTTATCACCTTTTATAACATCACACTCACCAAATTTATTGCTAAGATGTGGGAACAAACAGATCACCCAAGTTGTAAACAACCTTCTTCATTTATTATTTTTTGAAGTAATATGTAGGCATCTGTTGTTTTTTATTAAAGTGGAAAAGAGAAAAAGGTGTAATTAAGAGAATAAAAGCAGTTTCTATACAGAAACAAGATTCTTTCCAAACCTGTGTCTATTCAATCACCTTTTGTTTTAACTGAATCTTTATTTCCGTGCTTTAAAGACCCTGGGAGCTATTTGCATTTCCATTTACCCATACCTTTACTCCTCTTTGTTCATATGAAAGAATATCTGTCTTTCCATTAGCCTCTTTCTCTCCACCTTTCTTCTACATCTCTCTGTGGTGATCAGCCCTTGCCCTCCCCTCCACTCGCAGATTGCTTTCCTTTGTTGAGGGCCCCTCAGGTGCAAGCCAGCGTCTGAAGTGAAGATAAATGGAGAGAAAGGAAGGGAAAATAAAAAATATTGACAAAGTGAGAAAAATGAGAGATCCTCTGAGTCATAACGTGAGGCAAGCTTGAACCAGAGAAATAGTGGAGTTTGTATATGTATGTGCTGAAGGTTTCCACATTCTTATTTTGGAACTTCCATACTAGGTCAGGCCTTCAGGGGCCCCAAAGGCTCCAGATTCACCTTTTTGCAATTACTTTTTATTAAAATTATTACTTTCAACTTTGTTTTGGTCATATGAACTGCTGCATTGTGTCAACTGAAATGGAGGCTTCTGACCATGAGACCCTGTCTTATTGTTTGGCCCTGCAGCAACCAATAATGTAATAACGTCCAATAATGCAATACCTGCTGATAACGTAATCATTTTGGCCATTTTTAATGTGATAAAGCCAATAATGTAATAACTTAGTAATACCCAGACTGATTAGACTTTTTCATCCTCTTTTTTCATTTAACACTGAGCAAACACATGTAGGTCACATGACCACTGTTCTCTTCCTGAATTCTAGCACATTCCACTAAGTGATCTAACTGCCATATACACTTCACAGTAATGAATGAAATCATATTCCTCCATACAGGAACTTGTGAATTTAAATATCTAATCAAATAAACAACATTCTAAATAAAGATTTAGTACAACAAATAATTCTCAAATTGGCTATTACAACCATAATTACGGAGAAAGAGAGTGCTGCATATTACGTACGCTTTATGAATGAATATGACGACTTTTGATGAGCAAACTACATAAAAATTGCAAAATAATCTTTTATTTCCAAGAAATGCAGTCTTGTTTATGTATTATTACATTAACAACTGTTTTAATTATATGCCAATAACGCAATAACTTATTACATTATTGGCAAAATGTTATTACGTTATTGTCTCAAAAACTTTATTACATTATTGGCATGTTATTACATTATTGGCTTTATTACATTTAAAATGGCCCAAATTATTACGTTATTAGCAGGTATTTCAATATTGGACTTTATTACATTAGCGATTGCTACAGGCCCTCTACTTATGTTATTGGCTTGGAACAGTGTAGTAGTTAGCACTGTTGCATTACAACAAGAAGGTGTGTTCTGTGTGGTGTTGTCTCACATGTGGTTTTCAGCTATTCATTATTCATTTTCCACAACAACTATTTCCCTGGGGGCTGGAACTGATCCCAGCTCACAGTTCAAACCATGCAGATTTATAGGTTCTCAGATAAAAGCTAAAAGTACAGTAAACTGCTGCCCCGACTTCAGAGGGGAGTTCATTCCACCACTATAGGTCCAGAACAAAATCATGAACCTCCAATGCGCAGAGAGTGAGGAGAAAAGTAGGATTTGACCCTGGTTTGAAGAAGGGAAGGGACAGTTCCTTTCAGTGTCCTGTAGGTCAGCACCAGGGTCTCGAATTGGATGTAAGCTGTAGAAGGCAGCAGGTTTAACAAAGTGATGTGTGGAAAACTTTAGAAGGTTGAACACTAGGTGTCAACACCTGCAGCTTTGTGGGGGCCGAAATGAACACCTGGTGAGGGAGTAGTGAATTCTTCTGGTGTTGTACAGAAGGAATCGTCAGGAGCACATTACAGTTTCCATGTTTACCACAATCTTAAATGTTTAAACAGTCTAACAAGACTAAGAGACTATAGTGCAGTGACCTTAATGCTAACATGCTAACAGTATGATACTGGAAAAATGAAAACAATAAAAATGCTAAAATTCTGACTTAGTGTGGTGTGCTTAACATTTGTTTATTAGCACAGTCCAAAGTACATCTAAGGCTATTTTTTTTTTGCAGGTATTTAGTGATAAACCAAAGCATTGGACACATTGAGGCATTCATCTGAGGAAAAGCCAAGGGATCAATTTATCCCATGGGATCATAAATATCTGGATCAAATTCCCACGACACAACACAAATTACATTGTCAGTATGAACATTGTCAGTTAGTGACTTTGCAGATACATTCATTAAAAACATCCTCATTAGACTAAAATATAGCTGTTAAGCTTGAGTTTATGGTGAAACACTGAACCCACGATGCCACAGACAGGGATTGCTTTGAAGGTTTTATTTACAAGATGCGACATGAAAAAGGTGAGGTCCAGAGGGGAATCTTCAGGGCAGGATGATGAAGACAAGCGAGCAGACAAAAGTAGGCTGAGCGTGGCAAGCGGAGCAGGTGAGTGGAGCAGGGCTGGGGGACAAAGCAGACAAATTGGCATAAAAAACAAGTAGCCAAAAAATAAACTACAAAAGTTCTTCAACAAGTAGGTTTCGCTGAGCTGGGACGCTGTAAAGTTACCGCAAAAGGTACAACAACGAACGGGCAGAGTCTGGGAGGGTGAACCAGAGTTAAATACTGCATGAGTTTGATGAGATGATGAGATGCAGGTGTGAGAGCAGAGCAGGTGAGGATCAACGGGGGAGCAGTCCAAGAAATAGGTCAGCCACACCCAGCCTGCACAGACAGGGAGACGAGACAGGACAGACAGAAAACACAGAGGGCAGGGAAACACCAGGAAAACACAGGGAAACAGACAAACCTAGCAAATCCTAACAATGGCACAAAATAAGTGCTGTTGCAGGTTGATATACACACGTAACCTAGGCAACAGTAGAAATTCCAAAGTAGAATCAGAAATTGAAAAATGTTTATTTCCAAGTACAATTTTTCACATACAAGAAATTTGTTCTGGTGAAATTCATGCATAGCCAATAGTTACTTGGATTTATAAATGTAATGGCATTACTTTATTGTAATCGAACACTGGATAATGAATCAGTGCCCTTATTTTTGTGTTTGTCATAGACTGCACATTACGTGGACTCTTTTTAACATTGTGTTCTCTTTTTTTAAATCTCCGGCAGTAATTTGTGATGCAGCCACAGTAATCCCTCAGTTCTGAAGGCAGTGTGGAGTTGTCCGTGACTGCAGAGCTGATGCTGTGATCATCTCTCATCACTCCCCTCATGTGAATAGACTGGGAGAGATGAAATTGATGGGGGAGGTTTAATGTAGTCCTGGAGAGTTCTCACCAGCATGAACCCAGACAGGGGAATGAAACCCAATGAGTTGTTTATTAAATCGCAGGACTTTCTGACACACACCGTCGACACACTCTGACAGTACAGAGGGCTTGTGAAAGTGGAGGGAGATTAAATCATCACATACCCGCACTGTATGGAAATGCATTTTATACTGGCTCATGATCAGTCGAACAATCTGGTTTTGTTGACTATTTTCTCTCTCTATTGTGAAGCTTGATGAACCTTGGGTTGTATTTAATAATAATAATAATAATAATAATAATAATAATAATATAATAATTTAGTAGTATTATTAGTATTATTATTATTATTATTATTATTATAAGGATGTACACAATCAGTGTGAATTCTATGTAAAAGACTCAAAGATTATAACACACTGAGGTCATGATGCAACATGATTTTCAGCTATTTTGGAAACTTTAAACATCAAGCCAACTTTCCACTGCATGTTTGTTGGAACATGTTTGTTTCTGGATAATTAAACTAATCAGAAAGTTCATCACTGATCCATCGAACAGAACAGAACTGAGCGGTTCTGTTTGATCAAATATATCCACCCCTCTGTTGTATAATTGTGAGTCAGTCTTTTATTTATTTATATATTTTTCCTCTTGTGTGATTACTCAAGTGGAATCTCCACAGGCAGCACAGAAATCTCCTGCTCTCTATATATGATGAACTTACTAACTATATAATTCAAGGCTCTCAGTTTCACTGTGAGCTGTCTGCTTTCCCTGTGGGCATACTGAGCTACGTTGGGTGGGAGAAAAAAAATCAAATCAATCAATAAATAAATAAAAACAATAATTTTCTTGCTGCGTACTCCTCATGCAGCCTGCTTGAAAACAGTTTGTGTTCAGAAAATGTTTGGAAGATTAGATGAGTGTGGTAAAGACAGTTACCAGGCTGGATGCTGTTCTCTCTTCAGAGGATAACAGCATCATAATGTGTGAGGATTGATGACGTATGGTAGAATGACACTGTTTTCTGATCTGACACCCCTATCAGCAGGATCACATCGTTTATCTGTGCCTTATTTTGAACCGTGATTTGCAGCGATCTGGAAGACAAATGATGTCTGCTAATAGAGGCATTGAATCAGAAAATGTGTATTGAAGAATATGGGTATTTATACAAACTGCATAATTAGTTTTTTAATCTGAAGGACTCGTTTGGCAACGATGTCATGTTGGGGGGATTCATCCTCTGGAGACCAAGAATGGCCAACATTTCAAGGCAATCCACCCAGTAGTGTCCAGTTTGGACACAACTGACCAAACAACGAACACAGTGAAAAAAGTTTGATAGATAGATAAATAGAGAGACAGAGAGCAGCAGCAATTCAATAACTAACTATAAACTGCGGTTTGTTCCACAGAAGAGGAGCTTGATAGCTGAAAGCTCTGGCTCCCAATCTACTTTTGGAAACTATACGCTCTGAGAGCACAGTGTTCTAGATGGGTAGTAAGGTACTACGAGTTCTTTTACATATGATGGTGCCTGACCATGAAGAGCTTTGTATGTACGGAGAAGAATTTTAAAATTAAATTCTAACTATATCTCTCTGAGGTGTTTGGGTCCAATTACAAAAGTAGCAGGTCATCCAGTTTTTTATATCCTTAAGGCATGCTTAAGTTTAGCTAACTGATTGGCTTCATCAGGCGTGATCCCTAATAGGAAAGTATACATATATAAACTGAATAGAAGTGGTCCTAGTACAGAATCTTGTGGAACTCCATGACAAACTTTGATATGCATGGAGGATTCATCATTGGATTGGATTGGATGAAAGCTTTATTTGTTATTGTAACAGTACAAGTACAGTACAACGATTTGACGTGAACAAACTGACATTGATCTGAAAAATGAGACTTAAACCAGCTTAGGGTGGTTCCTTTGATGCCAATTAGATGTTCCAGTCTCTTTATATTTATATATATATATTATAATATATATTATAATATATATATAATATATATATATATATATATATATATATATATCTGTTAGCAGAGTATATTTCTTCACAACGTTAAAACGTAGCACATAAAACACAACCAAGTTGCTTCATGCTGAGTGAACCCCCGCACACACAGGCTCACCTGTTTGATTAGGGACACAGTGTACCTGTGGGCAATTCCCTGATTAGGGTCATGTGCAGGGCCGGTCCTAGCTATGGGCAATGTGGGCGGTCGCCCAGGGCGCATTCTCCGTGGGGGGCGCACGAACGCCCGAAAAAGCAAAAATTTTCGATACCGCTCATTAAGTTAGCGGAGCGGGCGCCCCGGTTGACAAGGCAGAGGGGGGCGTCGGACAGACCGAGGGGGGCGCACGCATCCAGGGGCGCACGGGCAGCCGTCAGGGCGCACGAGAAAATGTTCGCCTCGGGGGGGGGGGGCCTCGCCCAGGGCGCAAATGTGGCCAGGACCGGCGCTGGTCATGTGACATGTGACGAAGTATCATGAAACAAAAATCAGAACACATTTACCAAAATGAAATGAGAACATATCAACAATATCTTTACTCTTTTAGATTAAGATAGTAATCTGTCGACCCCACTTGGCTAAGTGCAGTAACTCAGTTTCATTAGACCCTGTGCCTCCTATAGTAATGTTTTGTCCTCTGTATTCAATTCCCACTAAGTTTTATGTAATTCACCTCTGGAACCCAACTCTTACATTTTCAGTGAGCTCTCGACGTTTTACCATTTTGAAGAGGAATGAGGAATTTCAAACTGAATTCACTTTTTTATACCCAAATTCTTAGCCGGCTCACTGGACTTCTCTGAGAAGGCGGAAATTAATCAAGCATAACATATCCACCACTAAAACTGATTATTCTATTACAATCTTAATCAAGTAATAACAATGTGCTTTTTTTCCCCGATTTTTTTGTAAAACAGAACATTTGAAAATTCAGGGATCATTTTAGTTAAAGAGCTTCTACATACTGGTGTATTAACTATTACAGAAACATAAAAAATGCTATTCGTAATTACCAATGTTGTCAATTTAGGGCAGCTGTGGCATAAACTTTACATTGAGTGGTGGTCGAATACATTTGTTAAGCATTGTAAATGCAAAACTTCCCAAATAAAGTTCAGAAAAAACAAAATGTGTACAAGACATAAACAGAGCACCTTCTTGAAAAGAAATTAAAAAAAGAAACTTTTCTGAACTCTTTATGTTTTAAAGTGAGTGAGTGTAACAATACCTCAGTGATGTAGCTTTAATGGTAACCGTCCATCTGTTTAGATTTCTAAATCACATGACCGCATAATTAATAATACACAGTGTTCTAATGACTCATTACTCCACTGTGTGGCCTCTATCACTGCTATTAGACAATATAATGTATTAAGAAGCACACAGCCAGCATATGCTAGTGTTCTCATCTCCAGGGCTCGAAGAGAAGAACAGCATCATGACATCATCACCACTGATTGGTCCGTTGAGTGAAGGATCAAGGATCGGTCACTGCCTGATGTACCTTAAAGCTAAGCATTGCTAATATTACAGAGTTAAAGTGTAAGAGCTGCTCTGACTTTCATTTAAACAGGACTGAATGTCCACATTGTGAGGTTTAGTGGTCCTTAGAGGCTGTGGTGCTCATTAAACTCCAGGGAACACACACCACACTGATGACTTTGCTCTTCTCACATGCTTCACTGATGGGCGGAAAATGTGATGTTTGTAGCTGCAGTGCTAGAAAAAAAGGTCATGAGGTCATCACAGATTGAAATGGTTCTTACCACAGGGAGCATTAAAGCACTAAAGTTAATTGCAAGTTGACTAATTGACTGAGAAATTTGGTGTGAACAATCTCTTCGTTCACACTTTGACCTGAGGGTGACACGAGGAGAGTTTGTGTCCTTTAGATCGTGATATTTATAAAAGTATTTCGACTTTACTCTGGTTAAAGGGTCACTTGTTAAGAAAAAAAAAGTAAACACAAGTCATATCAAAGGTCCAGTGTGTCAGATTTATGTTGTCCTATTTACAGAATATGTCAGACATGGAATATAATATTTGTAACTATATTTTTTTTATTAGTGTATAATCAGTAAGGTTAGAAAAGACAAACTAAACACTGTCTAGATAAGATAATGTAATGTTTCTCCAGTCTAGGAAGGAGATGGTGAGGCAAGGTGACTACAATCAGCAACCACACTACTACGTCCTGCACACTGAACCTTTAAATGTTTGAACATGTTTTGGCAAGGCTTGCTTTTGGCTATAACATGGTGGTCTTGTTCTAACTTTTGTAATATAGCACTCTGCTGGCTTCACACATTATAACAGAAAGTCTGCCTATTGTTCCCAGAACTGCATTCAGCCCCAAAGATGCTGCAGAGTCACCAGGAGGGCATGACCAATATGGCAACTAGACTGTGATCCAGGAGTATGGAAAGTGTCAGCATGCTTTGGCACTCACCTCTTGAGCAAAACAGTGGATACGAGGGTATTGAGTTTTGGGATCTTCTGTGGTCATGACTGAAGTCAATTTTTTTTTTGTGGTTGAGATATTTTCACAGCTGCTGCATGAGGACAGTCTATATAACTGTAATGATGTAAAATTGAAATGAGGCATGAAAGAGTAAAATATCGCCAGCAGTGAACACTTTTATAGGCCATAGGCACTGTGAGTGTGCTGGGCAGTGTGAGGACAGGACGGTACTACCTGCTACAAGTAGGACTTCGTCTCATACAGACTACAACTTCAACAGTATACTCTTTTCTTCTTCTTCTAATAATAATAATAATAATAATTAATAATTAATGAAGAATGAATAATAATAATAATTATTATTATTATTTACTTTATTTATAGAGCTTTTCTCACAACAAAACCTTTATGTAACGGGGCTAAAAGAGGCCTCCTAATAACAAGGTTTTGACAATGCTACCTTTGAAATTGAACCCAAAGATTTACTTTACTGAATGGAGTAGTTTCAGAGATGTTCTACACCATGGTCCCCACACAGACAAGTCCACATAAATTATAAATCCGGGAGGTATACATTATAATGTATATAATTTATTGAGAACAAAGGTAAAACAAATCAAGTGAGGTTAAAACAGTCATAAAACAACCTAAGATAATCAAATCCTACTCAGAACAAAACAAGTTTTTTTTTTAAAAACTGGCATGATATAAATGAGGTACCTACTCACGGGTGGCTAAACACACCATGCACTAGTATAAAAGAAGGAAATAAAATGTGCAATAATAAAAACAGGCTCTATATGGTAAGTTACCTAATACTCAACACTGCATACACTTCATACTACAGACATGTTATACCAAAACAGTGCCTCAATAAACAAAACATGTGATGAGCCAAAACCAGGCGCGCGATGAGCACAGCCACGGACAGTCTGTAATATACATACACTTAGTATTGTACAGGTCTCAGGTGAGAGAAGCAGGTTTTACCAGTAAGAATGTTGTGCACTACATACCTCTGTAGTGACACCAAACGATTCAAACGGCCACCGTAACTTGAAAGCAGTAAGGTAAGGATGGGAGGTGAGGGGCTGATTTTTTATTTTTTTTTCTGTGCCTCTTATGTGGGCATACCCCAAACAGTTCCACTGGTTACACTTGCAGAGAGAAAGATGAAAAATAAAGTACTTGAAGGACAAAATTTATTTAAAAAAAACAAACAAAAAACATATTTATTAAAAAAACAATAACAATAATAATGAATGCACAAAGCAGGCAGGCACATCTTAAGAACCCCCATTTCAATCATCATGATTCCATGAAATCAATATCAGCCAAGATATCATTAAATTAAATATCAAATATCAGATTTTGATATGACAACTACAGTACTCCAGTTCTAAGCCAGCGCCTCAGTATCACAGCATGATACAGACTCTACAGCTTCTCTGGATAGTCATGTCTGGATGACCGCAAAGACCTGATGTGCCTCTCTTCTTTCAATTTAACAGTCTCATCATAGGATATCAGATGCTGAGGTTCTTTTTTGTGAATATTAATTAAACCAGATTAAACTGTGCACAGCAACCAATGACAAGAATATAAACAGATATCTTCATATCACTGCAGAATCTGTAGGCAAGGGACATCCGAGTTAACTTTAGCTTGATTTTAGTTTAGTTCATTTGTCACATATCATCATACATACGTACAATCAAATGTATTTCTGGAAGCTCCTATACAGTTTCTTTAATTGAAAATGGTGTAAAATAGGAAAGACATAAAAAATATGAACTGTTATAACTCCTAATAGAAATGAGTAATAAGACCATATTTAAAATTCAAAGTTAATTCACAGTTAATATAAGCACAGCCGTTATTTAATTTTCATTATACATTCCATAGTGTTCCTTGCAACAGTAGTTTTTCTTTCTTTCTTTGTATTTTTAAATCATTTTTTCAGGAAATAATCAAGTAATATTGCCTTGTAGACCAAAAAGAAAATGTATATAATTTCTAACATTACCCTGCATTACGGGCAAGTTGAGAGAAGAGACTACTTTTTTGGGAAAGTAAGTTTGTTTTAGCTCTAACGTTAAATATATGTCCATATTTTAGATGGAGACTAAATGAGACAGATTACTGTCATGCCCTCCATTTAAAGACACTTTAAACTCAACTCACCTTGCTCTCCCCTATACACAGTGTAATCCAAATTCAAAGCATCTTTATTAATCCCACTGGGGGCAATTGGTTTGGAGCATCTTCTTGTAGGCTACACAAAACACAGCAGCATACTGTACAGACCAACAAATAAATTATATAAGCAAGCAAAGTGTGGACGAGCCTATGAATAATTTGAGAAGTAAACTTGCTGAGCACAATAATAAAAAAAAAAACAAGAAACAAACAGATAAGATCATATAAAAACAGATAAAACATAAACCCACAGTGTAATGGTGAGAAGAAAAACTATAGAACATGTAGCAATCTGACTGCAGACAGAATAGACGATTTAGAGAACTGCTTAGTTTTACAAGCAGGTGAAGCTGTCCTGATGACAACAGAGACAAAACACTTGCATAAAGTTGTCCAAAAGAAACCAAAACACTTGATGCTGTAAGTATGTAACAGTAACTCTGTGAGGTCCAGCAGCAGGGTAAGTAGCAGGTGGTGTTGAGATGTGGGTGTGTGTCTGTGTTGACAAGAAATGCATAACATTTCATATCATTGGCGCAGATTGTATTATAGAGCACAGGTCACTAATACAGACATCCCAAGTCTCCCGGAAGTTCCGGGAGTCTCCCTGATATTGACAGTGGCTCCCTGATGCCCGCGAGCTAGGTAAAACATCCCGGATTTTGGATTACGCGAGAGAGATTAAAAAAAATGCGAGTGCGGGCGACTGGTTGCGAGAGAGAGCGCGCCGATTGGTTTGGTCAGCAAAATACACCAATAAGCTTTCGTTGTGGGAGGGACTCCAACCCCCC